>NC_134834.1:87398537-87700065 GCF_004210375.1 Tachypleus tridentatus | reverse complement strand
ATACAGCCACTCCTCCTCAACAGGATGCAACTCATATTGTAGATATACAGCCACTCCTCCTCAACAGGATGCAACTCATATTGTAGATATACAGCCACTTCTCCTCAACAGGATGCAACTCATATTGTAGATATACAGCCACTCCTCCTCAACAGGATGCAACTCATATTGTAGATATACAGCCACTCCTCCTCAACAGGATGCAACTCATATTGTAGATATACAGCCACTTCTCCTCAACAGGATGCAACTCATATTGTAGATATACAGCCACTCCTCCTCAACAGGATGCAACTCATATTGTAGATATACAGCCACTCCTCCTCAACAGGATGCAACTCATATTGTAGATATACAGCCACTTCTCCTCAACAGGATGCAACTCATATTGTAGATATACAGCCACTTCTCCTCAACAGGATGCAACTCATATTGTAGATATACAGCCACTTCTCCTCAACAGGATGCAACTCATATTGTAGATATACAGCCACTCCTCCTCAACAGGATGCAACTCATATTGTAGATATACAGCCACTTCTCCTCAACAGGATGCAACTCATATTGTAGATATACAGCCACTTCCTCCTCAACAGGATGCAACTCATATTGTAGATATACAGCCACTCCTCCTCAACAGGATGCAACTCATATTGTATATACAGCCACTCCTCCTCAACAGGATGCAACTCATATTGTAGATATACAGCCACTCCTCCTCAACAGGATGCAACTCATATTGTAGATATACAGCCACTCCTCCTCAACAGGATGCAACTCATATTGTAGATATACAGCCACTCCTCCTCAACAGGATGCAACTCATATTGTAGATATACAGCCACTCCTCCTCAACAGGATGCAACTCATATTGTAGATATACAGCCACTTCTCCTCAACAGGATGCAACTCATATTGTAGATATACAGCCACTTCTCCTCAACAGGATGCAACTCATATTGTAGATATACAGCCACTCCTCTCCTCAACAGGATGCAACTCATATTGTAGATATACAGCCACTCCTCCTCAACAGGATGCAACTCATATTGTAGATATACAGCCACTCCTCCTCAACAGGATGCAACTCTCATATTGTAGATATACAGCCACTTCTCCTCAACAGGATGCAACTCATATTGTAGATATACAGCCACTCCTCCTCAACATACAGCCACTTCCTCCTCAACAGGATGCAACTCATAGATATACAGCCACTCCTCCTCAACAGGATGCAACTCATATTGTAGATATACAGCCACTCCTCCTCAACAGGATGCAACTCATTGTAGATATACAGCCAACTCAACAGGATATCATATGTAGATATACAGCCACTCCTCCTCAACAGGATGCAACTCATATTGTAGATATACAGCCACTCCTCCTCAACAGGATGCAACTCATATTGTAGATATACAGCCACTCCTCCTCAACAGGATGCAACTCATATTGTAGATATACAGCCACTTCTCCTCAACAGGATGCAACTCATATTGTAGATATACAGCCACTTCTCCTCAACAGGATGCAACTCATATTGTAGATATACAGCCACTTCTCCTCAACAGGATGCAACTCATATTGTAGATATACAGCCACCTCCTCAACAGGATGCAACTCATATTGTAGATATACAGCCACTCCTCCTCAACAGGATGCAACTCATATTGTAGATATACAGCCACTTCTCCTCAACAGGATGCAACTCATATTGTAGATATACAGCCACTTCTCCTCAACAGGATGCAACTCATATTGTAGATATACAGCCACTTCTCCTCAACAGGATGCAACTCATATTGTAGATATACAGCCACTTCTCCTCAACAGGATGCAACTCATATTGTAGATATACAGCCACTCCTCCTCAACAGGATGCAACTCATATTGTAGATATACAGCCACTTCTCCTCAACAGGATGCAACTCATATTGTAGATATACAGCCACTCCTCCTCAACAGGATGCAACTCATATTGTAGATATACAGCCACTCCTCCTCAACAGGATGCAACTCATATTGTAGATATACAGCCACTTCTCCTCAACAGGATGCAACTCATATTGTAGATATACAGCCACTTCTCCTCAACAGGATGCAACTCATATTGTAGATATACAGCCACTCCTCCTCAACAGGATGCAACTCATATTGTAGATATACAGCCACTCCTCCTCAACAGGATGCAACTCATATTGTAGATATACAGCCACTTCTCCTCAACAGGATGCAACTCATATTGTAGATATACAGCCACTTCTCCTCAACAGGATGCAACTCATATTGTAGATATACAGCCACTCCTCCTCAACAGGATGCAACTCATATTGTAGATATACAGCCACTCCTCCTCAACAGGATGCAACTCATATTGTAGATATACAGCCACTCCTCCTCAACAGGATGCAACTCATATTGTAGATATACAGCCACTCTCCTCAACAGGATGCAACTCATATTGTAGATATACAGCCATTCCTCCTGAACAGGATGCAACTCATATTGTAGATATACAGCCACTCCTCCTCAACAGGATGCAACTCATATTGTAGATATACAGCCACTCCTCCTCAACAGGATGCAACTCATATTGTAGATATACAGCCACTCCTCCTCAACAGGATGCAACTCATATTGTAGATATACAGCCACTTCTCCTCAACAGGATGCAACTCATATTGTAGATATACAGCCACTCCTCCTCAACAGGATGCAACTCATATTGTAGATATACAGCCACTCCTCCTCAACAGGATGCAACTCATATTGTAGATATACAGCCACTCCTCCTCAACAGGATGCAACTCATATTGTAGATATACAGCCACTTCTCCTCAACAGGATGCAACTCATATTGTAGATATACAGCCACTTCTCCTCAACAGGATGCAACTCATATTGTAGATATACAGCCACTCCTCCTCAACAGGATGCAACTCATATTGTAGATATACAGCCACTCCTCCTCAACAGGATGCAACTCATATTGTAGATATACAGCCACTTCTCCTCAACAGGATGCAACTCATATTGTAGATATACAGCCACTTCCTCCTCAACAGGATGCAACTCATATTGTAGATATACAGCCACTTCCTCCTCAACAGGATGCAACTCATATTGTAGATATACAGCCACTCCTCCTCAACAGGATGCAACTCATATTGTAGATATACAGCCACTTCTCCTCAACAGGATGCAACTCATATTGTAGATATACAGCCACTTCTCCTCAACAGGATGCAACTCATATTGTAGATATACAGCCACTTCTCCTCAACAGGATGCAACTCATATTGTAGATATACAGCCACTCCTCCTCAACAGGATGCAACTCATATTGTAGATATACAGCCACTCCTCCTCAACAGGATGCAACTCATATTGTAGATATACAGCCACTCCTCCTCAACAGGATGCAACTCATATTGTAGATATACAGCCACTCCTCCTCAACAGGATGCAACTCATATTGTAGATATACAGCCACTCCTCCTCAACAGGATGCAACTCATATTGTAGATATACAGCCACTCCTCCTCAACAGGATGCAACTCATATTGTAGATATACAGCCACTCCTCCTCAACAGGATGCAACTCATATTGTAGATATACAGCCACTCCTCCTCAACAGGATGCAACTCATATTGTAGATATACAGCCACTCCTCCTCAACAGGATGCAACTCATATTGTAGATATACAGCCACTTCTCCTCAACAGGATGCAACTCATATTGTAGATATACAGCCACTTCTCCTCAACAGGATGCAACTCATATTGTAGATATACAGCCACTTCTCCTCAACAGGATGCAACTCATATATTGTAGATATACAGCCACTCCTCCTCAACAGGATGCAACTCATATTGTAGATATACAGCCACTCCTCCTCAACAGGATGCAACTCATATTGTAGATATACAGCCACTTCTCCTCAACAGGATGCATATTGTAGATATACAGCCACTCCTCCTCAACAGGATGCAACTCATATTGTAGATATACAGCCACTCCTCCTCAACAGGATGCAACTCATATTGTAGATATACAGCCACTCCTCCTCAACAGGATGCAACTCATATTGTAGATATACAGCCACTCCTCCTCAACAGGATGCAACTCATATTGTAGATATACAGCCACTCCTCCTCAACAGGATGCAACTCATATTGTAGATATACAGCCACTCCTCCTCAACAGGATGCAACTCATATTGTAGATATACAGCCACTCCTCCTCAACAGGATGCAACTCATATTGTAGATATACAGCCACTCCTCCTCAACAGGATGCAACTCATATTGTAGATATACAGCCACTTCTCCTCAACAGGATGCAACTCATATTGTAGATATACAGCCACTTCTCCTCAACAGGATGCAACTCATATTGTAGATATACAGCCACTCCTCCTCAACAGGATGCAACTCATATTGTAGATATACAGCCACTTCTCCTCAACAGGATGCAACTCATATTGTAGATATACAGCCACTCCTCCTCAACAGGATGCAACTCATATTGTAGATATACAGCCACTCCTCCTCAACAGGATGCAACTCATATTGTAGATATACAGCCACTCCTCCTCAACAGGATGCAACTCATATTGTAGATATACAGCCACTCCTCCTCAACAGGATGCAACTCATATTGTAGATATACAGCCACTTCTCCTCAACAGGATGCAACATAGTAGATATACAGCCACTCCTCCTCAACAGGATGCAACTCATATTGTAGATATACAGCCACTTCCTCCTCAACAGCAACTCATATTGTAGATATACAGCCACTCCTCAACAGGATGCAACTCATATTGTAGATATACAGCCACTTCTCCTCAACAGGATGCAACTCATATTGTAGATATACAGCCACTTCTCCTCAACAGGATGCAACTCATATTGTAGATATACAGCCACTTCTCCTCAACAGGATGCAACTCATATTGTAGATATACAGCCACTCCTCCTCAACAGGATGCAACTCATATTGTAGATATACAGCCACTCCTCCTCAACAGGATGCAACTCATATTGTAGATATACAGCCACTTCTCCTCAACAGGATGCAACTCATATTGTAGATATACAGCCACTTCTCCTCAACAGGATGCAACTCATATTGTAGATATACAGCCACTTCTCCTCAACAGGATGCAACTCATATTGTAGATATACAGCCACTCCTCCTCAACAGGATGCAACTCATATTGTAGATATACAGCCACTCCTCCTCAACAGGATGCAACTCATATTGTAGATATACAGCCACTCCTCCTCAACAGGATGCAACTCATATTGTAGATATACAGCCACTCCTCCTCAACAGGATGCAACTCATATTGTAGATATACAGCCACTCCTCCTCAACAGGATGCAACTCATATTGTAGATATACAGCCACTCCTCCTCAACAGGATGCAACCCATATAGATATACAGCCATCCTCAACAGGCCACTCCTATTGTAGATATACAGCCACTCCTCCTCAACTCAACTCATATTGTAGATATACAGCCACTCCTCCTCAACAGGATGCAACTCATATTGTAGATATACAGCCACTTCTCCTCAACAGGATGCAACTCATATTGTAGATATACAGCCACTCCTCCTCAACAGGATGCAACTCATATTGTAGATATACAGCCACTCCTCCTCAACAGGATGCAACTCATATTGTAGATATACAGCCACTCCTCCTCAACAGGATGCAACTCATATTGTAGATATACAGCCACTCCTCCTCAACAGGATGCAACTCATATTGTAGATATACAGCCACTCCTCCTCAACAGGATGCAACCCATATTGTAGATATACAGCCACTCCTCCTCAACAGGATGCAACTCATATTGTAGATATACAGCCACTCCTCCTCAACAGGATGCAACTCATATTGTAGATATACAGCCACTCCTCCTCAACAGGATGCAACTCATATTGTAGATATACAGCCACTCCTCCTCAACAGGATGCAACTCATATTGTAGATATACAGCCACTCCTCCTCAACAGGATGCAACTCATATTGTAGATATACAGCCACTCCTCCTCAACAGGATGCAACTCATATTGTAGATATACAGCCACTTCCTCCTCAACAGGATGCAACTCATATTGTAGATATACAGCCACTTCTCCTCAACAGGATGCAACTCATATTGTAGATATACAGCCACTTCTCCTCAACAGGATGCAACTCATATTGTAGATATACAGCCACTTCTCCTCAACAGGATCAACATATTGTAGATATACAGCCACTCCTCCTCAACAGGATGCAACTCATATTGTAGATATACAGCCACTTCTCCTCAACAGGATGCAACTCATATTGTAGATATACAGCCACTCCTCCTCAACAGGATGCAACTCATATTGTAGATATACAGCCACTTCTCCTCAACAGGATGCAACTCATATTGTAGATATACAGCCACTTCCTCCTCAACAGGATGCAACTCATATTGTAGATATACAGCCACTCCTCCTCAACAGGATGCAACAGGATATACAGCCACTCCTCCTCAACAGGATGCAACTCATATTGTAGATATACAGCCACTCCTCCTCAACAGGATGCAACTCATATTGTAGATATACAGCCACTTCCTCCTCAACAGGATGCAACTCATATTGTAGATATACAGCCACTCCTCCTCAACAGGATGCAACTCATATTGTAGATATACAGCCACTTCTCCTCAACAGGATGCAACTCATATTGTAGATATACAGCCACTCCTCCTCAACAGGATGCAACTCATATTGTAGATATACAGCCACTCCTCCTCAACAGGATGCAACTCATATTGTAGATATACAGCCACTTCTCCTCAACAGGATGCAACTCATATTGTAGATATACAGCCACTTCTCCTCAACAGGATGCAACTCATATTGTAGATATACAGCCACTTCTCCTCAACAGGATGCAACTCATATTGTAGATATACAGCCACTTCTCCTCAACAGGATGCAACTCATATTGTAGATATACAGCCACTCCTCCTCAACAGGATGCAACTCATATTGTAGATATACAGCCACTTCTCCTCAACAGGATGCAACTCATATTACAGTAGATATACAGCCACTTCTCCTCAACAGGATGCAACTCATATTGTAGATATACAGCCACTCCTCCTCAACAGGATGCAACTCATATTGTAGATATACAGCCACTTCTCCTCAACAGGATGCAACTCATATTGTAGATATACAGCCACTTCTCCTCAACAGGATGCAACTCATATTGTAGATATACAGCCACTCCTCCTCAACAGGATGCAACTCATATTGTAGATATACAGCCACTTCCTCCTCAACAGGATGCAACTCATATTGTAGATATACAGCCACTCCTCCTCAACAGGATGCAACTCATATTGTAGATATACAGCCACTCCTCCTCAACAGGATGCAACTCATATTGTAGATATACAGCCACTTCTCCTCAACAGGATGCAACTCATATTGTAGATATACAGCCACTTCTCCTCAACAGGATGCAACTCATATTGTAGATATACAGCCACTTCTCCTCAACAGGATGCAACTCATATTGTAGATATACAGCCACTTCTCCTCAACAGGATGCAACTCATATTGTAGATATACAGCCACTTCTCCTCAACAGGATGCAACTCATATTGTAGATATACAGCCACTCCTCCTCAACAGGATGCAACTCATATTGTAGATATACAGCCACTCCTCCTCAACAGGATGCAACTCATATTGTAGATATACAGCCACTCCTCCTCAACAGGATGCAACTCATATTGTAGATATACAGCCACTCCTCCTCAACAGGATGCAACTCATATTGTAGATATACAGCCACTCCTCCTCAACAGGATGCAACTCATATTGTAGATATACAGCCACTCCTCCTCAACAGGATGCAACTCATATTGTAGATATACAGCCACTCCTCCTCAACAGGATGCAACTCATATTGTAGATATACAGCCACTCCTCCTCAACAGGATGCAACTCATATTGTAGATATACAGCCACTTCTCCTCAACAGGATGCAACTCATATTGTAGATATACAGCCACTTCTCCTCAACAGGATGCAACTCATATTGTAGATATACAGCCACTTCTCCTCAACAGGATGCAACTCATATTGTAGATATACAGCCACTCCTCCTCAACAGGATGCAACTCATATTGTAGATATACAGCCACTACAGCCTCCTCAACAGGATGCAACTCATATTGTAGATATACAGCCACTTCTCCTCAACAGGATGCAACTCATATTGTAGATATACAGCCACTTCTCCTCAACAGGATGCAACTCATATTGTAGATATACAGCCACTTCTCCTCAACAGGATGCAACTCATATTGTAGATATACAGCCACTCCTCTCAACTCAACAGGATGCAACAGGATGCAACTCATATTGTAGATATACAGCCACTCCTCCTCAACAGGATGCAACTCATATTGTAGATATACAGCCACTCCTCCTCAACAGGATGCAACTCATATTGTAGATATACAGCCACTTCTCCTCAACAGGATGCAACTCATATTGTAGATATACAGCCACTTCTCCTCAACAGGATGCAACTCATATTGTAGATATACAGCCACACTCCTCAACAGGATGCAACATTGTAGATATACAGCAACTCATATTGTAGATATACAGCCACTCCTCCTCAACAGGATGCAACTCATATTGTAGATATACAGCCACTCCTCCTCAACAGGATGCAACTCATATTGTAGATATACAGCCACTCCTCCTCAACAGGATGCAACTCATATTGTAGATATACAGCCACTCCTCCTCAACAGGATGCAACTCATATTGTAGATATACAGCCACTCCTCCTCAACAGGATGCAACTCATATTGTAGATATACAGCCACTCCTCCTCAACAGGATGCAACTCATATTGTAGATATACAGCCACTCCTCCTCAACAGGATGCCACTTCTCCTCAACAGGATGCAACTCATATTGTAGATATACAGCCACTTCTCCTCAACAGGATGCAACTCATATTGTAGATATACAGCCACTCCTCCTCAACAGGATGCAACTCATATTGTAGATATACAGCCACTTCTCCTCAACAGGATGCAACTCATATTGTAGATATACAGCCACTTCTCCTCAACAGGATGCAACTCATATTGTAGATATACAGCCACTCCTCCTCAACAGGATGCAACTCATATTGTAGATATACAGCCACTTCTCCTCAACAGGATGCAACTCATATTGTAGATATACAGCCACTTCTCCTCAACAGGATGCAACTCATATTGTAGATATACAGCCACTTCTCCTCAACAGGATGCAACTCATATTGTAGATATACAGCCACTCCTCCTCAACAGGATGCAACTCATATTGTAGATATACAGCCACTTCTCCTCAACAGGATGCAACTCATATTGTAGATATACAGCCACTTCTCCTCAACAGGATGCAACTCATATTGTAGATATACAGCCACTTCTCCTCAACAGGATGCAACTCATATTGTAGATATACAGCCACTCCTCCTCAACAGGATGCAACTCATATTGTAGATATACAGCCACTCCTCCTCAACAGGATCAACAGGATGCAACTCATATTGTAGATATACAGCCACTCCTCCTCAACAGGATGCAACTCATATTGTAGATATACAGCCACTTCCTCCTCAACAGGATGCAACTCATATTGTAGATATACAGCCACTTCTCCTCAACAGGATGCAACTCATATTGTAGATATACAGCCACTCCTCCTCAACAGGATGCAACTCATATTGTAGATATACAGCCACTTCTCCTCAACAGGATGCAACTCATATTGTAGATATACAGCCACTTCTCCTCAACAGGATGCAACTCATATTGTAGATATACAGCCACTTCTCCTCAACAGGATGCAACTCATATTGTAGATATACAGCCACTCCTCCTCAACAGGATGCAACTCATATTGTAGATATACAGCCACTCCTCCTCAACAGGATGCAACTCATATTGTAGATATACAGCCACTCCTCCTCAACAGGATGCAACTCATATTGTAGATATACAGCCACTCCTCCTCAACAGGATGCAACTCATATTGTAGATATACAGCCACTTCTCCTCAACAGGATGCAACTCATATTGTAGATATACAGCCACTTCTCCTCAACAGGATGCAACTCATATTGTAGATATACAGCCACTCCTCCTCAACAGGATGCAACTCATATTGTAGATATACAGCCACTCCTCCTCAACAGGATGCAACTCATATTGTAGATATACAGCCTTCCTCCTCAACAGGATGCAACTCATATTGTAGATATACAGCCACTCCTCCTCAACAGGATGCAACTCATATTGTAGATATACAGCCACTCCTCCTCAACAGGATGCAACTCATATTGTAGATATACAGCCACTCCTCCTCAACAGGATGCAACTCATATTGTAGATATACAGCCACTCCTCCTCAACAGGATGCAACTCATATTGTAGATATACAGCCACTCCTCCTCAACAGGATGCAACTCATATTGTAGATATACAGCCACTTCTCCTCAACAGGATGCAACTCATATTGTAGATATACAGCCACTCCTCCTCAACAGGATGCAACTCATATTGTAGATATACAGCCACTTCTCCTCAACAGGATGCAACTCATATTGTAGATATACAGCCACTTCTCCTCAACAGGATGCAACTCATATTGTAGATATACAGCCACTTCTCCTCAACAGGATGCAACTCATATTGTAGATATACAGCCACTCCTCCTCAACAGGATGCAACTCATATTGTAGATATACAGCCACTTCTCCTCAACAGGATGCAACTCATATTGTAGATATACAGCCACTTCTCCTCAACAGGATGCAACTCATATTGTAGATATACAGCCACTCCTCCTCAACAGGATGCAACTCATATTGTAGATATACAGCCACTTCCTCCTCAACAGGATGCAACTCATATTGTAGATATACAGCCACTCCTCCTCAACAGGATGCAACTCATATTGTAGATATACAGCCACTCCTCCTCAACAGGATGCAACTCATATTGTAGATATACAGCCACTTCTCCTCAACAGGATGCAACTCATATTGTAGATATACAGCCACTCCTCCTCAACAGGATGCAACTCATATTGTAGATATACAGCCACTTCTCCTCAACAGGATGCAACTCATATTGTAGATATACAGCCACTTCTCCTCAACAGGATGCAACTCATATTGTAGATATACAGCCACTTCTCCTCAACAGGATGCAACTCATATTTTAAATATACAGCCACTTCTCCTCAACAGGATGCAACTCATATTGTAGATATACAGCCACTTCTCCTCAACAGGATGCAACTCATATTGTAGATATACAGCCACTCCTCCTCAACAGGATGCAACTCATATTGTAGATATACAGCCACTTCTCCTCAACAGGATGCAACTCATATTGTAGATATACAGCCACTTCTCCTCAACAGGATGCAACTCATATTGTAGATATACAGCCACTCCTCCTCAACAGGATGCAACTCATATTGTAGATATACAGCCACTCTCCTCAACAGGATGCAACTCATATTGTAGATATACAGCCACTCCTCCTCAACAGGATGCAACTCATATTGTAGATATACAGCCACTCCTCCTCAACAGGATGCAACTCATATTGTAGATATACAGCCACTCAACAGGATGCAACTCTCAGCCACTCCTCCTCAACAGGATGCAACTCATATTGTAGATATACAGCCACTCCTCCTCAACAGGATGCAACTCATATTGTAGATATACAGCCACTCCTCCTCAACAGGATGCAACTCATATTGTAGATATACAGCCACTCCTCCTCAACAGGATGCAACTCATATTGTAGATATACAGCCACTTCCTCCTCAACAGGATGCAACTCATATTGTAGATATACAGCCACTCATATTGTAGATATACAGCCTCCTCAACAGGATGCAACTCATATTGTAGATATACAGCCACTCCTCCTCAACAGGATGCAACTCATATTGTAGATATACAGCCACTTCTCCTCAACAGGATGCAACTCATATTGTAGATATACAGCCACTTCTCCTCAACAGGATGCAACTCATATTGTAGATATACAGCCACTCCTCCTCAACAGGATGCAACTCATATTGTAGATATACAGCCACTCCTCCTCAACAGGATGCAACTCATATTGTAGATATACAGCCACTCCTCCTCAACAGGATGCAACTCATATTGTAGATATACAGCCACTCTCCTCCTCAACAGGATGCAACTCATATTGTAGATATACAGCCACTCCTCCTCAACAGGATGCAACTCATATTGTAGATATACAGCCACTTCTCCTCAACAGGATGCAACTCATATTGTAGATATACAGCCACTTCTCCTCAACAGGATGCAACTCATATTGTAGATATACAGCCACTTCTCCTCAACAGGATGCAACTCATATTGTAGATATACAGCCACTTCTCCTCAACAGGATGCAACTCATATTGTAGATATACAGCCACTCCTCCTCAACAGGATGCAACTCATATTGTAGATATACAGCCACTTCTCCTCAACAGGATGCAACAGGATCATATTGTAGATATACAGCCACTTCTCCTCAACAGGATGCAACTCATATTGTAGATATACAGCCACTTCTCCTCAACAGGATGCAACTCATATTGTAGATATACAGCCACTCCTCCTCAACAGGATGCAACTCATATTGTAGATATACAGCCACTCTCCTCAACAGGATGCAACTCATATTGTAGATATACAGCCACTCCTCCTCAACAGGATGCAACTCATATTGTAGATATACAGCCACTCCTCCTCAACAGGATGCAACTCATATTGTAGATATACAGCCACTCCTCCTCAACAGGATGCAACTCATATTGTAGATATACAGCCACTCCTCCTCAACAGGATGCAACTCATATTGTAGATATACAGCCACTCCTCCTCAACAGGATGCAACTCATATTGTAGATATACAGCCACTCCTCCTCAACAGGATGCAACTCATATTGTAGATATACAGCCACTTCTCCTCAACAGGATGCAACTCATATTGTAGATATACAGCCACTCCTCCTCAACAGGATGCAACTCATATTGTAGATATACAGCCACTTCTCCTCAACAGGATGCAACTCATATTGTAGATATACAGCCACTCTCAACAGGATGCAACCATATTGTAGATATACAGCCACTTCTCCTCAACAGGATGCAACTCATATTGTAGATATACAGCCACTTCTCCTCAACAGGATGCAACTCATATTGTAGATATACAGCCACTCCTCCTCAACAGGATGCAACTCATATTGTAGATATACAGCCACTCCTCCTCAACAGGATGCAACTCATATTGTAGATATACAGCCACTTCTCCTCAACAGGATGCAACTCATATTGTAGATATACAGCCACTCCTCCTCAACAGGATGCAACTCATATTGTAGATATACAGCCACTCCTCCTCAACAGGATGCAACTCATATTGTAGATATACAGCCACTCCTCCTCAACAGGATGCAACTCATATTGTAGATATACAGCCACTCCTCCTCAACAGGATGCAACTCATATTGTAGATATACAGCCACTTCTCCTCAACAGGATGCAACTCATATTGTAGATATACAGCCACTTCTCCTCAACAGGATGCAACTCATATTGTAGATATACAGCCACTCCTCCTCAACAGGATGCAACTCATATTGTAGATATACAGCCACTCCTCCTCAACAGGATGCAACTCATATATTGTAGATATACAGCCACTTCTCCTCAACAGGATGCAACTCATATTGTAGATATACAGCCACTTCTCCTCAACAGGATGCAACTCATATTGTAGATATACAGCCACTTCTCCTCAACAGGATGCAACTCATATTGTAGATATACAGCCACTTCTCCTCAACAGGATGCAACTCATATTGTAGATATACAGCCACTTCTCCTCAACAGGATGCAACTCATATTGTAGATATACAGCCACTTCTCCTCAACAGGATGCAACTCATATTGTAGATATACAGCCACTCCTCCTCAACAGGATGCAACTCATATTGTAGATATACAGCCACTCCTCCTCAACAGGATGCAACTCATATTGTAGATATACAGCCACTCCTCCTCAACAGGATGCAACTCATATTGTAGATATACAGCCACTCCTCCTCAACAGGATGCAACTCATATTGTAGATATACAGCCACTCCTCCTCAACAGGATGCAACTCATATTGTAGATATACAGCCACTCCTCCTCAACAGGATGCAACTCATATTGTAGATATACAGCCACTCCTCCTCAACAGGATGCAACTCATATTGTAGATATACAGCCACTCCTCCTCAACAGGATGCAACTCATATTGTAGATATACAGCCACATATTGTAGATATACAGCCACTCCTCCTCAACAGGATGCAACTCATATTGTAGATATACAGCCACTCCTCCTCAACAGGATGCAACTCATATTGTAGATATACAGCCACTCCTCCTCAACAGGATGCAACTCATATTGTAGATATACAGCCACTCCTCCTCAACAGGATGCAACTCATATTGTAGATATACAGCCACTTCTCCTCAACAGGATGCAACTCATATTGTAGATATACAGCCACTCCTCCTCAACAGGATGCAACTCATATTGTAGATATACAGCCACTCCTCCTCAACAGGATGCAACTCATATTGTAGATATACAGCCACTTCTCCTCAACAGGATGCAACTCATATTGTAGATATACAGCCACTCCTCCTCAACAGGATGCAACTCATATTGTAGATATACAGCCACTTCTCCTCAACAGGATGCAACTCATATTGTAGATATACAGCCACTTCTCCTCAACAGGATGCAACTCATATTGTAGATATACAGCCACTCCTCCTCAACAGGATGCAACTCATATTGTAGATATACAGCCACTCCTCCTCAACAGGATGCAACTCATATTGTAGATATACAGCCACTTCTCCTCAACAGGATGCAACTCATATTGTAGATATACAGCCACTTCTCCTCAACAGGATGCAACTCATATTGTAGATATACAGCCACTCCTCCTCAACAGGATGCAACTCATATTGTAGATATACAGCCACTCCTCCTCAACAGGATGCAACTCATATTGTAGATATACAGCCACTCCTCCTCAACAGGATGCAACTCATATTGTAGATATACAGCCACTTCTCCTCAACAGGATGCAACTCATATTGTAGATATACAGCCACTTCCTCCTCAACAGGATGCAACTCATATTGTAGATATACAGCCACTTCTCCTCAACAGGATGCAACTCATATTGTAGATATACAGCCACTCAACTCCTCAACAGGATGCAACTCATATTGTAGATATACAGCCACTCCTCCTCAACAGGATGCAACTCATATTGTAGATATACAGCCACTCCTCCTCAACAGGATGCAACTCATATTGTAGATATACAGCCACTCCTCCTCAACAGGATGCAACTCATATTGTAGATATACAGCCACTCCTCCTCAACAGGATGCAACTCATATTGTAGATATACAGCCACTCCTCCTCAACAGGATGCAACTCATATTGTAGATATACAGCCACTTCTCCTCAACAGGATGCAACTCATATTGTAGATATACAGCCACTTCTCCTCAACAGGATGCAACTCATATTGTAGATATACAGCCACTTCTCCTCAACAGGATGCAACTCATATTGTAGATATACAGCCACTTCTCCTCAACAGGATGCAACTCATATTGTAGATATACAGCCACTCCTCCTCAACAGGATGCAACTCATATTGTAGATATACAGCCACTCCTCCTCAACAGGATGCAACTCATATTGTAGATATACAGCCACTCCTCCTCAACAGGATGCAACTCATATTGTAGATATACAGCCACTCCTCCTCAACAGGATGCAACTCATATTGTAGATATACAGCCACTCCTCCTCAACAGGATGCAACTCATATTGTAGATATACAGCCACTTCTCCTCAACAGGATGCAACTCATATTGTAGATATACAGCCACTTCTCCTCAACAGGATGCAACTCATATTGTAGATATACAGCCACTTCTCCTCAACAGGATGCAACTCATATTGTAGATATACAGCCACTCCTCCTCAACAGGATGCAACTCATATTGTAGATATACAGCCACTTCTCCTCAACAGGATGCAACTCATATTGTAGATATACAGCCACTTCTCCTCAACAGGATGCAACTCATATTGTAGATATACAGCCACTTCTCCTCAACAGGATGCAACTCATATTGTAGATATACAGCCACTCCTCCTCAACAGGATGCAACTCATATTGTAGATATACAGCCACTTCTCCTCAACAGGATGCAACTCATATTGTAGATATACAGCCACTTCTCCTCAACAGGATGCAACTCATATTGTAGATATACAGCCACTTCTCCTCAACAGGATGCAACTCATATTGTAGATATACAGCCACTTCTCCTCAACAGGATGCAACTCATATTGTAGATATACAGCCACTTCTCCTCAACAGGATGCAACTCATATTGTAGATATACAGCCACTCCTCCTCAACAGGATGCAACTCATATTGTAGATATACAGCCACTCCTCCTCAACAGGATGCAACTCATATTGTAGATATACAGCCACTCCTCCTCAACAGGATGCAACTCATATTGTAGATATACAGCCACTTCTCCTCAACAGGATGCAACTCATATTGTAGATATACAGCCACTCCTCCTCAACAGGATGCAACTCATATTGTAGATATACAGCCACTCCTCCTCAACAGGATGCAACTCATATTGTAGATATACAGCCACTCCTCCTCAACAGGATGCAACTCATATTAGATATACAGACTCCTCCTCAACAGGATACAGCCACTCCTCCTCAACAGGATGCAACTCATATTGTAGATATACAGCCACTACAGCCACCTCCTCAACAGGATGCAACTCATATTGTAGATATACAGCCACTTCTCCTCAACAGGATGCAACTCATATTGTAGATATACAGCCACTTCTCCTCAACAGGATGCAACTCATATTGTAGATATACAGCCACTCTCCTCAACAGGATGCAACTCATATTGTAGATATACACTCCTCCTCAACAGGATGCAACTCATATTGTAGATATACAGCCACTCCTCCTCAACAGGATGCAACTCATATTGTAGATATACAGCCACTTCTCCTCAACAGGATGCAACTCATATTGTAGATATACAGCCACTTCCTCCTCAACAGGATGCAACTCATATTGTAGATATACAGCCACTCCTCCTCAACAGGATGCAACTCATATTGTAGATATACAGCCACTCCTCCTCAACAGGATGCAACTCATATTGTAGATATACAGCCACTCCTCCTCAACAGGATGCAACTCATATTGTAGATATACAGCCACTCCTCCTCAACAGGATGCAACTCATATTGTAGATATACAGCCACTCCTCCTCAACAGGATGCAACTCATATTGTAGATATACAGCCACTCCTCCTCAACAGGATGCAACTCATATTGTAGATATACAGCCACTCCTCCTCAACAGGATGCAACTCATATTGTAGATATACAGCCACTCCTCCTCAACAGGATGCAACTCATATTGTAGATATACAGCCACTCCTCCTCAACAGGATGCAACTCATATTGTAGATATACAGCCACTCCTCCTCAAGAGGATTCAACCATATTGTAGATATATAGCCATTCCTCCTGAACAGGATGCAACTCATATTGTAGATATACAGCCACTCCTCCTCAACAGGATGCAACCCATATTGTAGATATACAGCCACTCCTCCTCAACAGGATGCAACTCATATTGTAGATATACAGCCACTCCTCCTCAACAGGATGCAACTCATATTGTAGATATACAGCCACTCCTCCTCAACAGGATGCAACTCATATTGTAGATATACAGCCACTCCTCCTCAACAGGATGCAACTCATATTGTAGATATACAGCCACTCCTCCTCAACAGGATGCAACTCATATTGTAGATATACAGCCACTTCTCCTCAACAGGATGCAACTCATATTGTAGATATACAGCCACTCCTCCTCAACAGGATGCAACTCATATTGTAGATATACAGCCACTTCTCCTCAACAGGATGCAACTCATATTGTAGATATACAGCCACTCCTCCTCAACAGGATGCAACTCATATTGTAGATATACAGCCACTTCTCCTCAACAGGATGCAACTCATATTGTAGATATACAGCCACTCCTCTCCTCAACAGGATGCAACTCCATATTGTAGATATACAGCCACTTCTCCTCAACAGGATGCAACTCATATTTTAGATATACAGCCACTTCTCCTCAACAGGATGCAACTCATATTGTAGATATACAGCCACTCCTCCTCAACAGGATGCAACTCATATTGTAGATATACAGCCACTTCTCCTCAACAGGATGCAACTCATATTGTAGATATACAGCCACTTCTCCTCAACAGGATGCAACTCATATTGTAGATATACAGCCACTTCTCCTCAACAGGATGCAACTCATATTGTAGATATACAGCCACTCCTCCTCAACAGGATGCAACTCATATTGTAGATATACAGCCACTCCTCCTCAACAGGATGCAACTCATATTGTAGATATACAGCCACTCCTCCTCAACAGGATGCAACTCATATTGTAGATATACAGCCACTTCTCCTCAACAGGATGCAACTCATATTGTAGATATACAGCCACTCCTCCTCAACAGGATGCAACTCATATTGTAGATATACAGCCACTTCTCCTCAACAGGATGCAACTCATATTGTAGATATACAGCCACTCTCTCCTCAACAGGATGCAACTCATATTGTAGATATACAGCCACTTCTCCTCAACAGGATGCAACTCATATTGTAGATATACAGCCACTTCTCCTCAACAGGATGCAACTCATATTGTAGATATACAGCCACTACAGCCACTCCTCAACAGGATGCAACTCATATTGTAGATATACAGCCACTCCTCCTCAACAGGATGCAACTCATATTGTAGATATACAGCCACTTCCTCCTCAACAGGATGCAACTCATATTGTAGATATACAGCCACTCCTCCTCAACAGGATGCAACTCATATTGTAGATATACAGCCACTTCTCCTCAACAGGATGCAACTCATATTGTAGATATACAGCCACTTCTCCTCAACAGGATGCAACTCATATTGTAGATATACAGCCACTTCTCCTCAACAGGATGCAACTCATATTGTAGATATACAGCCACTCCTCCTCAACAGGATGCAACTCATATTGTAGATATACAGCCACTCCTCCTCAACAGGATGCAACTCATATTGTAGATATACAGCCACTTCTCCTCAACAGGATGCAACTCATATTGTAGATATACAGCCACTCCTCCTCAACAGGATGCAACTCATATTGTAGATATACAGCCACTCCTCCTCAACAGGATGCAACTCATATTGTAGATATACAGCCACTCTCTCCTCAACAGGATGCAACTCCTCAACAGGATGCAACTCATATTGTAGATATACAGCCACTCCTCCTCAACAGGATGCAACTCATATTGTAGATATACAGCCACTCCTCCTCAACAGGATGCAACTCATATTGTAGATATACAGCCACATATTGTAGATATCCTCCTCAACAGGATGCAACTCATATTGTAGATATACAGCCACTTCCTCCTCAACAGGATGCAACTCATATTGTAGATATACAGCCACTCCTCCTCAACAGGATGCAACTCATATTGTAGATATACAGCCACTCCTCCTCAACAGGATGCAACTCATATTGTAGATATACAGCCACTCCTCCTCAACAGGATGCAACTCATATTGTAGATATACAGCCACAGCCCTCCTCAACAGGATGCAACTCATATTGTAGATATACAGCCACTTCTCCTCAACAGGATGCAACTCATATTGTAGATATACAGCCACTTCTCCTCAACAGGATGCAACTCATATTGTAGATATACAGCCACTTCTCCTCAACAGGATGCAACTCATATTGTAGATATACAGCCACTTCTCCTCAACAGGATGCAACTCATATTGTAGATATACAGCCACTTCTCCTCAACAGGATGCAACTCATATTGTAGATATACAGCCACTCCTCCTCAACAGGATGCAACTCATATTGTAGATATACAGCCACTCCTCCTCAACAGGATGCAACTCATATTGTAGATATACAGCCACTCCTCCTCAACAGGATGCAACTCATATTGTAGATATACAGCCACTCCTCCTCAACAGGATGCAACTCATATTGTAGATATACAGCCACTCCTCCTCAACAGGATGCAACTCATATTGTAGATATACAGCCACTCCTCCTCAACAGGATGCAACTCATATTGTAGATATACAGCCACTTCTCCTCAACAGGATGCAACTCATATTGTAGATATACAGCCACTCCTCCTCAACAGGATGCAACTCATATTGTAGATATACAGCCACTTCTCCTCAACAGGATGCAACTCATATTGTAGATATACAGCCACTTCTCCTCAACAGGATGCAACTCATATTGTAGATATACAGCCACTCCTCCTCAACAGGATGCAACTCATATTGTAGATATACAGCCACTCCTCCTCAACAGGATGCAACTCATATTGTAGATATACAGCCACTCCTCCTCAACAGGATGCAACTCATATTGTAGATATACAGCCACTCCTCCTCAACAGGATGCAACTCATATTGTAGATATACAGCCACTCCTCCTCAACAGGATGCAACTCATATTGTAGATATACAGCCACTTCTCCTCAACAGGATGCAACTCATATTGTAGATATACAGCCACTTCTCCTCAACAGGATGCAACTCATATTGTAGATATACAGCCACTCCTCCTCAACAGGATGCAACTCATATTGTAGATATACAGCCACTTCTCCTCAACAGGATGCAACTCATATTGTAGATATACAGCCACTTCTCCTCAACAGGATGCAACTCATATTGTAGATATACAGCCACTCCTCCTCAACAGGATGCAACTCATATTGTAGATATACAGCCACTCCTCAACTCAACAGTAGATATACAGCCACTCCTCCTCAACAGGATGCATTGTAGATATACAGCCACTTCTCCTCAACAGGATGCAACTCATATTGTAGATATACAGCCACTTCTCCTCAACAGGATGCAACTCATATTGTAGATATACAGCCACTTCTCCTCAACAGGATGCAACTCATATTGTAGATATACAGCCACTTCTCCTCAACAGGATGCAACTCATATTGTAGATATACAGCCACTCCTCCTCAACAGGATGCAACTCATATTGTAGATATACAGCCACTCCTCCTCAACAGGATGCAACTCATATTGTAGATATACAGCCACTCCTCAACTCCTCAACAGGATGCAACTCATATTGTAGATATACAGCCACTCCTCCTCAACAGGATGCAACTCATATTGTAGATATACAGCCACTCCTCCTCAACAGGATGCAACTCATATTGTAGATATACAGCCACTCCTCCTCAACAGGATGCAACTCATATTGTAGATATACAGCCACTCCTCCTCAACAGGATGCAACTCATATTGTAGATATACAGCCACTTCTCCTCAACAGGATGCAACTCATATTGTAGATATACAGCCACTTCTCCTCAACAGGATGCAACTCATATTGTAGATATACAGCCACTCCTCCTCAACAGGATGCAACTCATATTGTAGATATACAGCCACTCCTCCTCAACAGGATGCAACTCATATTGTAGATATACAGCCACTCCTCCTCAACAGGATGCAACTCATATTGTAGATATACAGCCACTCCTCCTCAACAGGATGCAACTCATATTGTAGATATACAGCCACTCCTCCTCAACAGGATGCAACTCATATTGTAGATATACAGCCACTCCTCCTCAACAGGATGCAACTCATATTGTAGATATACAGCCACTCCTCCTCAACAGGATGCAACTCATATTGTAGATATACAGCCACTCCTCCTCAACAGGATGCAACTCATATTGTAGATATACAGCCACTCCTCCTCAACAGGATGCAACTCATATTGTAGATATACAGCCACTCCTCCTCAACAGGATGCAACTCATATTGTAGATATACAGCCACTCCTCCTCAACAGGATGCAACTCATATTGTAGATATACAGCCACTCCTCCTCAACAGGATGCAACTCATATTGTAGATATACAGCCACTCCTCCTCAACAGGATGCAACTCATATTGTAGATATACAGCCACTCCTCCTCAACAGGATGCAACTCATATTGTAGATATACAGCCACATATTGTAGATATACAGCCACTCCTCCTCAACAGGATGCAACTCATATTGTAGATATACAGCCACTCCTCCTCAACAGGATGCAACTCATATTGTAGATATACAGCCACTTCTCCTCAACAGGATGCAACTCATATTGTAGATATACAGCCACTTCTCCTCAACAGGATGCAACTCATATTGTAGATATACAGCCACTTCTCCTCAACAGGATGCAACTCATATTGTAGATATACAGCCACTTCTCCTCAACAGGATGCAACTCATATTGTAGATATACAGCCACTTCTCCTCAACAGGATGCAACTCATATTGTAGATATACAGCCACTTCTCCTCAACAGGATGCAACTCATATTGTAGATATACAGCCACTCCTCCTCAACAGGATGCAACTCATATTGTAGATATACAGCCACTCCTCCTCAACAGGATGCAACTCATATTGTAGATATACAGCCACTTCTCCTCAACAGGATGCAACTCATATTGTAGATATACAGCCACTTCTCCTCAACAGGATGCAACTCATATTGTAGATATACAGCCACTCCTCCTCAACAGGATGCAACCCATATTGTAGATATACAGCCACTCCTCCTCAACAGGATGCAACTCATATTGTAGATATACAGCCACTTCTCCTCAACAGGATGCAACTCATATATTGTAGATATACAGCCACTTCTCCTCAACAGGATGCAACTCATATTGTAGATATACAGCCACTTCTCCTCAACAGGATGCAACTCATATTGTAGATATACAGCCACTCCTCCTCAACAGGATGCAACTCATATTGTAGATATACAGCCACTTCTCCTCAACAGGATGCAACTCATATTGTAGATATACAGCCACTTCTCCTCAACAGGATGCAACTCATATTGTAGATATACAGCCACTTCTCCTCAACAGGATGCAACTCATATTGTAGATATACAGCCACTTCTCCTCAACAGGATGCAACTCATATTGTAGATATACAGCCACTCCTCCTCAACAGGATGCAACTCATATTGTAGATATACAGCCACTCCTCCTCAACAGGATGCAACTCATATTGTAGATATACAGCCGCTTCTCCTCAACAGGATGCAACTCATATTGTAGATATACAGCCACTACAGCCACTCTCCTCAACAGGATGCAACTCATATTGTAGATATACAGCCACTCCTCCTCAACAGGATGCAACTCATATTGTAGATATACAGCCACTCCTCCTCAACAGGATGCAACTCATATTGTAGATATACAGCCACTCCTCCTCAACAGGATGCAACTCATATTGTAGATATACAGCCACTCCTCCTCCTCAACAGGATGCAACTCATATTGTAGATATACAGCCACTCCTCCTCAACAGGATGCAACTCATATTGTAGATATACAGCCACTCCTCCTCAACAGGATGCAACTCATATTGTAGATATACAGCCACTCCTCCTCAACAGGATGCAACTCATATTGTAGATATACAGCCACTCCTCCTCAACAGGATGCAACTCATATTGTAGATATACAGCCACTTCTCCTCAACAGGATGCAACTCATATTGTAGATATACAGCCACTTCTCCTCAACAGGATGCAACTCATATTGTAGATATACAGCCACTCCTCCTCAACAGGATGCAACTCATATTGTAGATATACAGCCACTTCTCCTCAACAGGATGCAACTCATATTGTAGATATACAGCCACTCCTCCTCAACAGGATGCAACTCATATTGTAGATATACAGCCACTTCTCCTCAACAGGATGCAACTCATATTGTAGATATACAGCCACTTCTCCTCAACAGGATGCAACTCATATTGTAGATATACAGCCACTCCTCCTCAACAGGATGCAACTCATATTGTAGATATACAGCCACTCCTCCTCAACAGGATGCAACTCATATTGTAGATATACAGCCACTCCTCCTCAACAGGATGCAACTCATATTGTAGATATACAGCCACTCCTCCTCAACAGGATGCAACTCATATTGTAGATATACAGCCACTCCTCCTCAACAGGATGCAACTCATATTGTAGATATACAGCCACTTCTCCTCAACAGGATGCAACTCATATTGTAGATATACAGCCACTTCTCCTCAACAGGATGCAACTCAACATCATATTGTAGATATACAGCCAC
Source organism: Tachypleus tridentatus (assembly GCF_004210375.1). Classification (NCBI taxonomy): domain Eukaryota; kingdom Metazoa; phylum Arthropoda; class Merostomata; order Xiphosura; family Limulidae; genus Tachypleus; species Tachypleus tridentatus. The sequence continues at coordinate 87,675,521 of NC_134834.1, read as the reverse complement.
TTCTCCTCAACAGGATGCAACTCATATTGTAGATATACAGCCACTCCTCCTCAACAGGATGCAACTCATATTGTAGATATACAGCCACTCCTCCTCAACAGGATGCAACTCATATTGTAGATATACAGCCACTCCTCCTCAACAGGATGCAACTCATATTGTAGATATACAGCCACTTCTCCTCAACAGGATGCAACTCATATTGTAGATATACAGCCACTTCTCCTCAACAGGATGCAACTCATATTGTAGATATACAGCCACTTCTCCTCAACAGGATGCAACTCATATTGTAGATATACAGCCACTTCTCCTCAACAGGATGCAACTCATATTGTAGATATACAGCCACTCCTCCTCAACAGGATGCAACTCATATTGTAGATATACAGCCACTCCTCCTCAACAGGATGCAACTCATATTGTAGATATACAGCCACTCCTCCTCAACAGGATGCAACTCATATTGTAGATATACAGCCACTCCTCCTCAACAGGATGCAACTCATATTGTAGATATACAGCCACTCCTCCTCAACAGGATGCAACTCATATTGTAGATATACAGCCACTCCTCCTCAACAGGATGCAACTCATATTGTAGATATACAGCCACTCCTCCTCAACAGGATGCAACCCATATTGTAGATATACAGCCACTCCTCCTCAACAGGATGCAACTCATATTGTAGATATACAGCCACTCCTCCTCAACAGGATGCAACTCATATTGTAGATATACAGCCACTTCTCCTCAACAGGATGCAACTCATATTGTAGATATACAGCCACTCCTCCTCAACAGGATGCAACTCATATTGTAGATATACAGCCACTCCTCCTCAACAGGATGCAACTCATATTGTAGATATACAGCCACTTCTCCTCAACAGGATGCAACTCATATTGTAGATATACAGCCACTTCTCCTCAACAGGATGCAACTCATATTGTAGATATACAGCCACTTCTCCTCAACAGGATGCAACTCATATTGTAGATATACAGCCATCCTCCTACAGCCACTTCTCCTCAACAGGATGCAACTCATATTGTAGATATACAGCCACTCCTCCTCAACAGGATGCAACTCATATTGTAGATATACAGCCACTTCTCCTCAACAGGATGCAACTCATATTGTAGATATACAGCCACTTCTCCTCAACAGGATGCAACTCATATTGTAGATATACAGCCACTTCTCCTCAACAGGATGCAACTCATATTGTAGATATACAGCCACTTCTCCTCAACAGGATGCAACTCATATTGTAGATATACAGCCACTTCTCCTCAACAGGATGCAACTCATATTGTAGATATACAGCCACTCCTCCTCAACAGGATGCAACTCATATTGTAGATATACAGCCACTCCTCCTCAACAGGATGCAACTCATATTGTAGATATACAGCCACTTCTCCTCAACAGGATGCAACTCATATTGTAGATATACAGCCACTTCTCCTCAACAGGATGCAACTCATATTGTAGATATACAGCCACTCCTCCTCAACAGGATGCAACTCATATTGTAGATATACAGCCACTCCTCCTCAACAGGATGCAACTCATATTGTAGATATACAGCCACTCCTCCTCAACAGGATGCAACTCATATTGTAGATATACAGCCACTCCTCCTCAACAGGATGCAACTCATATTGTAGATATACAGCCACTTCCTCCTCAACAGGATGCAACTCATATTGTAGATATACAGCCACTCCTCCTCAACAGGATGCAACTCATATTGTAGATATACAGCCACTCCTCCTCAACAGGATGCAACTCATATTGTAGATATACAGCCACTCCTCCTCAACAGGATGCAACTCATATTGTAGATATACAGCCACTTCTCCTCAACAGGATGCAACTCATATTGTAGATATACAGCCACTCCTCCTCAACAGGATGCAACTCATATTGTAGATATACAGCCACTCCTCCTCAACAGGATGCAACTCATATTGTAGATATACAGCCACTCCTCCTCAACAGGATGCAACTCATATTGTAGATATACAGCCACTCCTCCTCAACAGGATGCAACCTATATTGTAGATATACAGCCACTTCTCCTCAACAGGATGCAACTCATATTGTAGATATACAGCCACTCCTCCTCAACAGGATGCAACTCATATTGTAGATATACAGCCACTCCTCCTCAACAGGATGCAACTCATATTGTAGATATACAGCCACTCCTCCTCAACAGGATGCAACTCATATTGTAGATATACAGCCACTCCTCCTCAACAGGATGCAACTCATATTGTAGATATACAGCCACTCCTCCTCAACAGGATGCAACTCATATTGTAGATATACAGCCACTCCTCCTCAACAGGATGCAACTCATATTGTAGATATACAGCCACTCCTCCTCAACAGGATGCAACTCATATTGTAGATATACAGCCACTCCTCCTCAACAGGATGCAACTCATATTGTAGATATACAGCCACTCCTCCTCAACAGGATGCAACTCATATTGTAGATATACAGCCACTTCTCCTCAACAGGATGCAACTCATATTGTAGATATACAGCCACTTCTCCTCAACAGGATGCAACTCATATTGTAGATATACAGCCACTCTCTCCTCAACAGGATGCAACTCATATTGTAGATATACAGCCACTTCTCCTCAACAGGATGCAACTCATATTGTAGATATACAGCCACTTCTCCTCAACAGGATGCAACTCATATTGTAGATATACAGCCACTCCTCCTCAACAGGATGCAACTCATATTGTAGATATACAGCCACTCCTCCTCAACAGGATGCAACTCATATTGTAGATATACAGCCACTCCTCCTCAACAGGATGCAACTCATATTGTAGATATACAGCCACTCCTCCTCAACAGGATGCAACTCATATTGTAGATATACAGCCACTTCTCCTCAACAGGATGCAACTCATATTGTAGATATACAGCCACTCCTCCTCAACAGGATGCAACTCATATTGTAGATATACAGCCACTCCTCCTCAACAGGATGCAACTCATATTGTAGATATACAGCCACTTCTCCTCAACAGGATGCAACTCATATTGTAGATATACAGCCACTTCTCCTCAACAGGATGCAACTCATATTGTAGATATACAGCCACTTCTCCTCAACAGGATGCAACTCATATTGTAGATATACAGCCACTTCTCCTCAACAGGATGCAACTCATATTGTAGATATACAGCCACTTCTCCTCAACAGGATGCAACTCATATTGTAGATATACAGCCACTTCTCCTCAACAGGATGCAACTCATATTGTAGATATACAGCCACTTCTCCTCAACAGGATGCAACTCATATTGTAGATATACAGCCACTTCTCCTCAACAGGATGCAACTCATATTGTAGATATACAGCCACTTCTCCTCAACAGGATGCAACTCATATTGTAGATATACAGCCACTCCTCCTCAACAGGATGCAACTCATATTGTAGATATACAGCCACTCCTCCTCAACAGGATGCAACTCATATTGTAGATATACAGCCACTCCTCCTCAACAGGATGCAACTCATATTGTAGATATACAGCCACTCTCCTCCTCAACAGGATGCAACAGGATCATATTGTAGATATACAGCCACTCCTCCTCAACAGGATGCAACTCATATTGTAGATATACAGCCACTCCTCCTCAACAGGATGCAACTCATATTGTAGATATACAGCCACTCCTCCTCAACAGGATGCAACTCATATTGTAGATATACAGCCACTCCTCCTCAACAGGATGCAACTCATATTGTAGATATACAGCCACTCCTCCTCAACAGGATGCAACTCATATTGTAGATATACAGCCACTCCTCCTCAACAGGATGCAACTCATATTGTAGATATACAGCCACTTCTCCTCAACAGGATGCAACTCATATTGTAGATATACAGCCACTCCTCCTCAACAGGATGCAACTCATATTGTAGATATACAGCCACTCCTCCTCAACAGGATGCAACTCATATTGTAGATATACAGCCACTCCTCCTCAACAGGATGCAACTCATATTGTAGATATACAGCCACTCTCTCCTCAACAGGATGCAACTCATATTGTAGATATACAGCCACTTCTCCTCAACAGGATGCAACTCATATTGTAGATATACAGCCACTTCTCCTCAACAGGATGCAACTCATATTGTAGATATACAGCCACTTCTCCTCAACAGGATGCAACTCATATTGTAGATATACAGCCACTTCTCCTCAACAGGATGCAACTCATATTGTAGATATACAGCCACTCCTCCTCAACAGGATGCAACTCATATTGTAGATATACAGCCACTCCTCCTCAACAGGATGCAACTCATATTGTAGATATACAGCCACTTCTCCTCAACAGGATGCAACTCATATTGTAGATATACAGCCACTTCTCCTCAACAGGATGCAACTCATATTGTAGATATACAGCCACTTCTCCTCAACAGGATGCAACTCATATTGTAGATATACAGCCACTCCTCCTCAACAGGATGCAACTCATATTGTAGATATACAGCCACTCCTCCTCAACAGGATGCAACTCATATTGTAGATATACAGCCACTTCTCCTCAACAGGATGCAACTCATATTGTAGATATACAGCCACTTCTCCTCAACAGGATGCAACTCATATTGTAGATATACAGCCACTTCCTCCTCAACAGGATGCAACTCATATTGTAGATATACAGCCACTCCTCCTCAACAGGATGCAACTCATATTGTAGATATCAACAGGATGCAACTCATATTGTAGCCACTCCTCCTCAACAGGATGCAACTCATATTGTAGATATACAGCCACTCCTCCTCAACAGGATGCAACTCATATTGTAGATATACAGCCACTCCTCCTCAACAGGATGCAACTCATATTGTAGATATACAGCCACTCCTCCTCAACAGGATGCAACTCATATTGTAGATATACAGCCACTCCTCCTCAACAGGATGCAACTCATATTGTAGATATACAGCCACTCCTCCTCAACAGGATGCAACTCAACTCATATTGTAGATATACAGCCACTCCTCCTCAACAGGATGCAACCATATTGTAGATATACAGCCACTCCTCCTCAACAGGATGCAACTCATATTGTAGATATACAGCCACTCCTCCTCAACAGGATGCAACCCATATTGTAGATATACAGCCACTCCTCCTCAACAGGATGCAACTCATATTGTAGATATACAGCCACTTCTCCTCAACAGGATGCAACTCATATTGTAGATATACAGCCACTTCTCCTCAACAGGATGCAACTCATATTGTAGATATACAGCCACTTCTCCTCAACAGGATGCAACTCATATTGTAGATATACAGCCACTCCTCCTCAACAGGATGCAACTCATATTGTAGATATACAGCCAGGACATATTGTAGATATACAGCCACTCCTCAACAGGATGCAACTCATATTGTAGATATACAGCCACTCCTCCTCAACAGGATGCAACTCATATTGTAGATATACAGCCACTCCTCCTCAACAGGATGCAACTCATATTGTAGATATACAGCCACTCCTCCTCAACAGGATGCAACTCATATTGTAGATATACAGCCACTCCTCCTCAACAGGATGCAACTCATATTGTAGATATACAGCCACTTCTCCTCAACAGGATGCAACTCATATTGTAGATATACAGCCACTTCTCCTCAACAGGATGCAACTCATATTGTAGATATACAGCCACTTCTCCTCAACAGGATGCAACTCATATTGTAGATATACAGCCACTTCTCCTCAACAGGATGCAACTCATATTGTAGATATACAGCCACTTCTCCTCAACAGGATGCAACTCATATTGTAGATATACAGCCACTATCTCCTCAACAGGATGCAACTCATATTGTAGATATACAGCCACTTCTCCTCAACAGGATGCAACTCATATTGTAGATATACAGCCACTTCTCCTCAACAGGATGCAACTCATATTGTAGATATACAGCCACTTCTCCTCAACAGGATGCAACTCATATTGTAGATATACAGCCACTCCTCCTCAACAGGATGCAACTCATATTGTAGATATACAGCCACTCCTCCTCAACAGGATGCAACTCATATTGTAGATATACAGCCACTCCTCCTCAACAGGATGCAACTCATATAGATATACAGCCACTCCTCCTCAACAGGATGCAACTCATATTGTAGATATACAGCCACTCCTCCTCAACAGGATGCAACTCATATTGTAGATATACAGCCACTCATATTGTAGATATACAGCCACTCCTCAACAGGATGCAACCCATATTGTAGATATACAGCCACTCCTCCTCAACAGGATGCAACTCATATTGTAGATATACAGCCACTCCTCTCCTCAACAGGATGCAACTCATATTGTAGATATACAGCCACTTCTCCTCAACAGGATGCAACTCATATTGTAGATATACAGCCAGATATACAGCCACTCTCCTCAACAGGATGCAACTCATATTGTAGATATACAGCCACTCCTCCTCAACAGGATGCAACTCATATTGTAGATATACAGCCACTTCTCCTCAACAGGATGCAACTCATATTTTAGATATACAGCCACTTCTCCTCAACAGGATGCAACTCATATTGTAGATATACAGCCACTCCTCCTCAACAGGATGCAACTCATATTGTAGATATACAGCCACTTCTCCTCAACAGGATGCAACTCATATTGTAGATATACAGCCACTTCTCCTCAACAGGATGCAACTCATATTGTAGATATACAGCCACTTCTCCTCAACAGGATGCAACTCATATTGTAGATATACAGCCACTCCTCCTCAACAGGATGCAACTCATATTGTAGATATACAGCCACTTCTCCTCAACAGGATGCAACTCATATTGTAGATATACAGCCACTTCTCCTCAACAGGATGCAACTCATATTGTAGATATACAGCCACTCCTCCTCAACAGGATGCAACTCATATTGTAGATATACAGCCACTCCTCCTCAACAGGATGCAACTCATATTGTAGATATACAGCCACTCCTCCTCAACAGGATGCAACTCATATTGTAGATATACAGCCACTCCTCCTCAACAGGATGCAACATATTGTAGATATACAGCCACTCCTCCTCAACAGGATGCAACTCATATTGTAGATATACAGCCACTTCTCCTCAACAGGATGCAACTCATATTGTAGATATACAGCCACTCCTCCTCAACAGGATGCAACTCATATTGTAGATATACAGCCACTCCTCCTCAACAGGATGCAACTCATATTGTAGATATACAGCCACTCCTCCTCAACAGGATGCAACTCATATTGTAGATATACAGCCACTCCTCCTCAACAGGATGCAACTCATATTGTAGATATACAGCCACTCCTCCTCAACAGGATGCAACTCATATTGTAGATATACAGCCACTTCTCCTCAACAGGATGCAACTCATATTGTAGATATACAGCCACTCCTCCTCAACAGGATGCAACTCATATTGTAGATATACAGCCACTCCTCCTCAACAGGATGCAACTCATATTGTAGATATACAGCCACTCCTCCTCAACAGGATGCAACTCATATTGTAGATATACAGCCACTCCTCCTCAACAGGATGCAACTCATATTGTAGATATACAGCCACTTCTCCTCAACAGGATGCAACTCATATTGTAGATATACAGCCACTCCTCCTCAACAGGATGCAACTCATATTGTAGATATACAGCCACTCCTCCTCAACAGGATGCAACTCATATTGTAGATATACAGCCACTCCTCCTCAACAGGATGCAACTCATATTGTAGATATACAGCCACTCCTCCTCAACAGGATGCAACTCATATTGTAGATATATACAGCCATATACAGCCACTCCTCAACAGGATGCAACTCATATTGTAGATATACAGCCACTCCTCCTCAACAGGATGCAACTCATATTGTAGATATACAGCCACTCCTCCTCAACAGGATGCAACTCATATTGTAGATATACAGCCACTCCTCCTCAACAGGATGCACCTCATATTGTAGATATACAGCCACTCCTCTTCAACAGGATGCAACTCATATTGTAGATATACAGCCGCTTCTCCTCAACAGGATGCAACTCATATTGTAGATATACAGCCACTCCTCCTCAACAGGATGCAACTCATATTGTAGATATACAGCCACTCCTCCTCAACAGGATGCAACTCATATTGTAGATATACAGCCACTTCTCCTCAACAGGATGCAACTCATATTGTAGATATACAGCCACTTCTCCTCAACAGGATGCAACTCATATTGTAGATATACAGCCACTCTCTCCTCAACAGGATGCAACTCATATTGTAGATATACAGCCACTCCTCCTCAACAGGATGCAACTCATATTGTAGATATACAGCCACTCTCCTCAACAGGATGCAACTCATATTGTAGATATACAGCCACTTCTCCTCAACAGGATGCAACTCATATTGTAGATATACAGCCACTCCTCCTCAACAGGATGCAACTCATATTGTAGATATACAGCCACTCCTCCTCAACAGGATGCAACTCATATTGTAGATATACAGCCGCTTCTCCTCAACAGGATGCAACTCATATTGTAGATATACAGCCACTCCTCCCTCAACAGGATGCAACTCATATTGTAGATATACAGCCACTCCTCCTCAACAGGATGCAACCCATATTGTAGATATACAGCCACTTCTCCTCAACAGGATGCAACTCATATTGTAGATATACAGCCACTCCTCCTCAACAGGATGCAACTCATATTGTAGATATACAGCCACTCCTCCTCAACAGGATGCAACTCATATTGTAGATATACAGCCACTCCTCCTCAACAGGATGCAACTCATATTGTAGATATACAGCCACTCCTCCTCAACAGGATGCAACTCATATTGTAGATATACAGCCACTCCTCCTCCTCAACAGGATACAGCAACTCATATTGTAGATATACAGCCACTCCTCCTCAACAGGATGCAACTCATATTGTAGATATACAGCCACTCCTCCTCAACAGGATGCAACTCATATTGTAGATATACAGCCACTCCTCCTCAACAGGATGCAACTCATATTGTAGATATACAGCCACTCCTCCTCAACAGGATGCAACTACAGCCACTCCTCCTCAACAGGATGCAACATATTGTAGATATACAGCCACTCCTCCTCAACAGGATGCAACTCATATTGTAGATATACAGCCACTTCTCCTCAACTCAACTCATATTGTAGATATACAGCCATTGTAGATATACCTCCTCAACACGATGCAACTCATATTGTAGATATACAGCCACTTCTCCTCAACAGGATGCAACTCATATTGTAGATATACAGCCACTTCTCCTCAACAGGATGCAACTCATATTGTAGATATACAGCCACTTCTCCTCAACAGGATGCAACTCATATTGTAGATATACAGCCACTTCTCCTCAACAGGATGCAACTCATATTGTAGATATACAGCCACTCCTCCTCAACAGGATGCAACTCATATTGTAGATATACAGCCACTTCTCCTCAACAGGATGCAACCCATATTGTAGATATACAGCCACTCCTCCTCAACAGGATGCAACTCATATTGTAGATATACAGCCACAGCCACATATTGTAGATATACAGCCACTCCTCAACAGGATGCAACTCATATTGTAGATATACAGCCACTCCTCCTCAACAGGATTCAACCCATATTGTAGATATACAGCCACTCCTCCTCAACAGGATGCAACTCATATTGTAGATATACAGCCACTTCTCCTCAACAGGATGCAACTCATATTTTAGATATACAGCCACTTCTCCTCAACAGGATGCAACTCATATTGTAGATATACAGCCACTTCTCCTCAACAGGATGCAACTCATATTGTAGATATACAGCCACTTCTCCTCAACAGGATGCAACTCATATTGTAGATATACAGCCACTTCTCCTCAACAGGATGCAACCCATATTGTAGATATACAGCCACTCCTCCTCAACAGGATTCAACTCATATTGTAGATATACAGCCACTTCTCCTCAACAGGATGCAACTCATATTGTAGATATACAGCCACTTCTCCTCAACAGGATGCAACTCATATTGTAGATATACAGCCACTCCTCCTCAACAGGATGCAACTCATATTGTAGATATACAGCCACTTCTCCTCAACAGGATGCAACTCATATTGTAGATATACAGCCACTTCTCCTCAACAGGATTCAACCCATATTGTAGATATACAGCCACTCCTCCTCAACAGGATGCAACTCATATTGTAGATATACAGCCACTTCTCCTCAACAGGATGCAACTCATATTTTAAATATACAGCCACTTCTCCTCAACAGGATGCATTTCATATTTTAAATATACAGCCACTTCTTCTCAACAGGATGCAACTCATATTGTAGATATGCAGCCACTCCTCCTCAACAGGATGCACCTCATATTGTAGATATACAGCCACTCCTCCTCAACAGGATGCAACTCATATTGTAGATATACAGCCACTCCTTCTCAACAGGATGCAAATTATATTGTAGATATACAGCCGCTTCTCCTCAACAGGATGCAACTCATATTGTAGATATACAGCCATTCCTCCTGAACAAGATGCACGTCATATTTTAGATATACAGCCACTCCTCCTCAACAGGATGCAACCCATATTGTAGATATACAGCCACTCCTCCTCAACAGGATGCAACTCATATTGTAGATATACAGCCACTTCTCCTCAACAGGATGCAACTCATATTTTAGATATACAGCCACTTCTCCTCAACAGGATGCAACTCATATTTTAGATATACAGCCACTTCTCCTCAACAGGATGCAACTCATATTTTAGATATACAGCCACTTCTCCTCAACAGGATGCAACTCATATTGTAGATATACAGCCACTTCTCCTCAACAGGATGCAACTCATATTGTAGATATACAGCCACTCCTCCTCAACAGGATTCAACCCATATTGTAGATATACAGCCATTCCTCCTCAACAGGATGCAACTCATATTGTAGATATACAGCCACTTCTCCTCAACAGGATTCAACCCATATTGTAGATATACAGCCACTCCTCCTCAACAGGATGCAACTCATATTTTAAATATACAGCCACTTCTCCTCAACAGGATGCAACTCATATTTTAGATATACAGCCACTTCTCCTCAACAGGATTCAACCCATATTGTAGATATACAGCCATTCTTCCTCAACAGGATTCAACCCATATTGTAGATATACAGCCACTCCTCCTCAACAGGATGCAACTCATATTGTAGATATACAGCCACTTCTCCTCAACAGGATGCAACTCATATTTTAAATATACAGCCACTTCTCCTCAACAGGATGCAACTCATATTTTAAATATACAGCCACTTCTCCTCAACAGGATGCAACTCATATTGTAGATATACAGCCACTCCTCCTCAACAGGATGCAACTCATATTGTAGATATACAGCCACTCCTCCTCAACAGGATGCAACCCATATTGTAGATATACAGCCACTCCTCCTCAACAGGATGCAACTCATATTGTAGATATACAGCCACTCCTCCTCAACAGGATGCAACCCATATTGTAGATATACAGCCACTTCTCCTCAACAGGATGCAACTCATATTTAAATATACAGCCACTTCTCCTCAACAGGATTCAACCCTTATTTTAGATATACAGCCACTCCTCCTCAACAGGATGCAACTCATATTGTAGATATACAGCCCCTCCTCCTCAACAGGATTCAACCCATATTGTAGATATACAGCCATTCCTCCTGAACAGGATGCAACTCATATTGTAGATATACAGCCACTCCTCCTCAACAGGATGCAACTCATATTGTAGATATACAGCCACTCCTCCTCAACAGGATGCAACCCATATTGTAGATATACAGCCATTCCTCCTCAACAGGATGCAACTCATATTGTAGATATACAGCCACTTCTCCTCAACAGGATTCAACCCATATTGTAGATATACAGCCATTCCTCCTGAACAGGATGCAACTCATATTGTAGATATACAGCCACTCCTCCTCAACAGGATGCAACCCATATTGTAGATATACAGCCACTCCTCCTCAACAGGATGCAACTCATATTGTAGATATACAGCCACTCCTCCTCAACAGGATTCAACCCATATTGTAGATATACAGCCACTTCTCCTCAACAGGATGCAACTCATATTTTAGATATACAGCCACTTCTCCTCAACAGGATTCAACCCATATTTTAGATATACAGCCACTCTTCCTCAACAGGATGCAATTCATATTTTAGATATACAGCCACTTCTCCTCAACAGGATTCAACCCATATTGTAGATATACAGCCACTCCTCCTCAACAGGATTCAACTCATATTGTAGATATACAGCCACTTCTCCTCAACAGGATGCAACTCATATTGTAGATATACAGCCACTTCTCCTCAACAGGATGCAACCTCATATTGTAGATATACAGCCACTCCTCCTCAACAGGATGCAACTCATATTTTAGATATACAGCCACTCCTCCTCAACAGGATGCAACTCATATTGTAGATATACAGCCACTCCTCCTCAACAGGATGCAACCCATATTGTAGATATACAGCCACTCCTCCTCAACAGGATGCAACTCATATTGTAGATATACAGCCACTCCTCCTCAACAGGATTCAACCCATATTGTAGATATACAGCCACTTCTCCTCAACAGGATGCAACTCATATTTTAAATATACAGCCACTTCTCCTCAACAGGATTCAACCCATATTTTAGATATACAGCCACTCCTCCTCAACAGGATTCAACCCATATTGTAGATATACAGCCACTTCTCCTCAACAGGATGCAACTCATATTTTAAATATACAGCCACTTCTCCTCAACAGGATGCAACTCATATTGTAAATATACAGCCACTCCTCCTCAACAGGATGCAACCCATATTGTAGATATACAGCCACTTCTTCTCAACAGGATTCAACCCATATTGTAGATATACAGCCACTTCTCCTCAACAGGATGCAACTCATATTTTAAATATACAGCCACTTCTCCTCAACAGGATGCAACTCATATTGTAGATATACAGCCATTTCTCCTCAACAGGATGCAACTCATATTGTAGATATACAGCCACTTCTCCTCAACAGGGTGCAACTCATATTTTAAATATACAGCCACTTCTCCTCAACAGGATGCAACTCATATTTTAAATATACAGCCACTCCTCCTCAACAGGATTCAACCCATATTGTAGATATACAGCCACTCCTCTCAACAGGATGCAACTCATATTGTAGATATACAGCCACTCCTCCTCAACAGGATGCAACTCATATTGTAGATATACAGCCACTCCTCCTCAACAGGATTCAACCCATATTGTAGATATACAGCCACTTCTCCTCAACAGGATGCAACTCATATTGTAGATATACAGCCACTCCTCCTCAACAGGATGCAACCCATATTGTAGATATACAGCCACTTCTCCTCAACAGGATGCAACCCATATTGTAGATATACAGCCACTTCTCCTCAACAGGATGCAACCCATATTGTAGATACACAGCCACTCCTCCTCAACAGGATTCAACCCATATTGTATATATACAGCCACTTCTCCTCAACAGGATGCAACTCGTAATTTAAATATACAGCCACTTCTCCTCAACAGGATTCAACCCTTATTTTAGATATACAGCCACTCCTCCTCAACAGGATGCATCTCATATTGTAGATATACAGCCACTTCTCCTCAACAGGATGCAACTCATATTTTAAATATACAGCCACTTCTTCTCAACAGGATGCACCTCATATTTTAGATATACAGCCACTCCTCCTCAACAGGATGCAACTCATATTGTAGATATACAGCCACTCCTCCTCAACAGGATGCAACTCACATAGTAGATACACAGCCACTCCTCCTCAACAGGATTTAACCCATATTGTATATATACAGCCACTTCTCCTCAACAGGATGCAACTCACACAGTAGATACACAGCCACTCATCCTCAACGGGATTCAACCCATATTGTAGATATACAGCCGCTTTTTTTCAACAGGATTCAACCCATATTGTAGATATACAGCCACTTCTCCTCAACAGGATGCAACTCATATTTTAAATATACAGCCACTTCTCCTCAACAGGATGCAACTCATATTGTAGATATACAGCCACTTCTCCTCAACAGGATTCAACCCATATTGTAGATATACAGCCACTTCTCCTCAACAGGATGTAACTCATATTTTAAATATACAGCTACTTCTCCTCAACTGGATGCAACTCATATTGTAGATATAAAGCCATTTCTCCTCAACAGGATGCAACTCATATTGTAGATATACAGCCACTTCTCCTCAAGAGGGTGCAACTCATATTTTTAATATACAGCCACTTCTCCTCAACAGGATGCAACTCATATTTTAAACATACAGCCACTCCTCCTCAACAGGATTCAACCCATATTGTAGATATACAGCCACTTCTCAACAGGATGCAACTCATATTGTAGATATACAGCCACTCCTCCTCAACAGGATGCAACTCAGATAGTAGATACACAGCCACTCCTCCTCAACAGGATTCAACCCATATTGTAGATATACAGCCACTTCTCCTCAACAGGTTGCAACTCACATAGTAGATACACAGCCACTCCTCCTCAACAGGATTCAACCCATATTGTAGATATACAGCCACTTCTCCTCAACAGGATGCAACCCATATTGTAGATACACAGCCACTCCTCCCCATCTCTTTAATATTCTATTCCTATTAAATAATTTGTAACTCTGTATTTCAAAGAAATTTCTACTATCAAAATCATCTGTGTTCCAGCTATTCCAATTGTATTAAAATCCTCCATTCCTATCAGTGTTTTAAAGTTATCTGTTTTATTTATTATCCTTCTAGCATTACAATAATAACAATTAAGCCTATTTTTATAACTACTTATATATTTATTTCCTATGCTAATGCTTTTCTCTGCCTCTTGTTCTTTTTGTGTTTAGTTTTTTCTGCCCTCACCACTGTCCAGTCCTAGTTTAAAACTTACCTTAGAGCTGAATTAGTATCTTTAGCGAAAACGCCAGTTCCCCACTCTAGTTAAATGTAAACCATCCATTTCTAAAAGCCCTCTTCTTCTACTGAACTGATCCCACAAACCAATCAGGCGATCTTCTCATCTTTACATACTAACCTAAGCCTAGTATATAACCCTAGTAACCTGCTTATAACTTCATCTCCATAGATATTACCTAGCAGTATCCCTGTAAAAATTAAGTTATAGTTTTTCTTGAAATGCCTTTATTAACCACTTGCACGTATTAATTAACTTCTCTGATCTACCTTTCTTCGCATTGGCCCTTACATGTACCACGAAAGCTGCATCTCCATTAGCTCCCTCTATTACATTTGCTCTGTAAGTTATATCCTCCACCTGTGTCTCTTGTTAGCATAATGTGATTCTTTTATCCCTATTCACCCCATAGACTGTTCTATCCACATGTCTTGTCAAGGAATCACTTATAACTATAACCTCCTTGTCATTCACATCCTTATTTGAGCCTTTTGTTTTCCTTCCCTTCAATAGTTGCTCATTCGCTTAAGCCAAGCGCTGAAATTTGTCGCTCAATGGAATAAGGTCATTATAACTAAATTAACTGCTTTTAACCCTAATAGTAGCCTTTCTAACTTTCTTTATGTACCCCTTGTATTTAAAAGCTTAACTTCCTCCCGAAATCCTGCTACTATTTCCCACACTCTTTTATCAATTGCCTCAACTTTAATTTGGATAACTTTCAACTTCACCTTGAAACATTACATAAATATTGCATATCTTCACAACTAGCTTCCTTAAAAGTGCATGCTAGTCCTGAGTTCCCAAATAAAGCCCACTCATTGCAGCACCCATTACAAGCCCAACAAACTATGAAGACTTCAGTCCTAAAACTAAATTAAAAATCGTGGCAGGTATTCCAATTTAGCACTTTACGCCTCAGGAAGAGAGGCAAAGCAATCGAGGGAGCTCAGAAGAGTCCTTCTCTTCGCCCTACTCGCGAAGTTAAATTTGATGCTGAGCTAGTGATTAAGAGCTAAATCAAAATAATTTTAAGTTTACGAGATTGTGCTGTAGACTGGTGATAAAGATCCATTGGTGGTCTACGAGAGGTTAAATATTAACCCCCCCCCCCAAAGAACAAACAACAAGAGGATAGGGATCTGTAAATCTTAATACCTGGTAATTTATATGTGGGATGAAAACGAGAGTACCCCGAGAAAAACCCGCTTTCACTAACCAGATGCCGAATGATATATCTGGTTAGTACCTGAGCTATAAACAAAGAGGACAATTAGACATTAAATAAACATTTAGTAATAAACATTACTAAATTGAATTAGTAGACATTAGTAAATTGTTTGAATGCATTAAAGGTTGAAATGTACATTTGTCAAGAGGAGGGGGTGACTGATAAATGGTGAACTGGGCTGTAAGCGGGTTACGGATTACTGCTTTTTTTTTATAAAATTTAGTGGCTAGTTGAAGTAAATGTGTTTTTACAGGTGGTATGTCATATATTTTATCTAGGTATCAGTGAGGAGTGTAGCATCGCGAACGGAAGGCAGTCCTGATAGTCTTAAAATAGTCGTAACCATTCTATTTAAACTTATACTTACAGCCTAAAAAATAATAAATACCAAATATCAGTATACTATTTTTAACACTGTTACTATTATGGCTAACGTTTAAGAAGGATTTATATTATTTTTATCACTGCTTTGTCTTTACACTAAAGTATTAAAATTTATATTTTATTACAAGAAACATAGAAAAATAACTTAATAAGTTAATTCTTAAAACACCAAGACACATTGAACTAGCTTTTAACTTGAATTTATTTATTAAAACAATGAATTTATACACTTTTACGATTTACTCTCAAATTGAGATACACCTAAGCCTAAAGTACTGTTATACGTATTAAGCCTATTTTAACATTGTAAAACTTACACCTCTAAACTCCAAATTAAAACTTTAACTGCCTTACTTTATTTACCAAAATCACTATATCTAGATATTATTGTGTTAATAAACCTAAATTACTACAAAGTATAATATTACCATTAAATAACTTTTAGAAATCTCAACAGATTAAGTTTGTTTGTTTGTTTGTTTGTTTTGGAATTTCGCACAAAGCTACTCGAGGGCTATCTGTGCTAGCCGTCCCTAATTTAGCAGTGTAAGACTAGAGGGAAGGCATCTAGTCATCACCACCCACCGCCAACTCTTGGGCTACTCTTTTACCAACGAAAAGTGGGATTGACCGTCACATTATACGCCCTCAACAGATTAAGAGTTAAAAAAAAATTACAGCGATTTATCTTGGCTGTTTCTTTTTCTTCTCAAGAAGAAACACAAAAATATTCCTTTAAAAATAAAATTACGTTCCATAATTTTTCCAAAAGTGAACTATCTGCTGTGCCCACCTTGGAAAATCGAATAACTGACTTGAGCATTGTAAATTCGGAGACTTATTGCTGTCCCCACGACGAACGAAGAAATATGCACTCTGTACACTGCAAAGTAGTATGATATAAGAGCTTCAAAATAAATTAAATAAACATGTTTGTTACCCTTATTTTAAGTTTCATTTATTTTTGAAACTGATTGCTTTTGATAACCCTGCTAAGGTACATCTGGTGTATTTGAATACACAATATTTTTATAATGTCATATGTTAATTTTTACACGTAATTGATGCGAACTTAACTTCCATTGTACCTGGAACAATAAATGTCGCTCAGAATTCTAGAAAATTACATAAATATTTCGCTTGGCATGACCTAGTGTTTAGGGTTCGAATTCCAGTAGTCAAACATGTTCTACCAATCTGCTGTGGGGACATTATAAAGTGTCAGTCAATCCCACTATATATTGATAAAGATTTGTCTAGAAGTTGGCAGTGGGTGACGTAGAGTAGCTGCCTTCTCTGTAGATTGTAGCAGCTAAATTATGGACAACTAGCTCACATAGTCCCCTATTAGCTTTACGCGAAATTCACCCAAACTATAAATATTCTTTTCATAATGTCATATTCTGAACATAATTGGAAATGCCACATTTTCTTTTAGTGAGTTTAATTTCATATCAATAATTTTTCCTCAACCAAAAACAAAACGAACTGCTTCCGCAATTTCTCTTTTAAGGAACGACGACAACAATAAGAGTATTTCAAGGGCAATTATTTTTTAAAAAAAAGATAAAGGGTATTCTAAATGTTTCGAGTTACACGTGCTGAAATACATTTTAGTGATAATTTGGATAATAAATTTCATGATTATTAATGTTACATGTTACAAATAAAAATAACAACCAAAAAACCATTAAATACGAGAATAGTTCTCTGACACTGAACATCCCAGTATGAGGAAGGCCGATCTGTGAATTCTATAGGCAGCGGTTTATGTGTTATGTTATCGCTAATGCTCCACGCTTTCGTGCCGAAGATGCGCGAAAACAGATATTATCAAATTCCACTATTTGACTAGACAAGAGCAGACCAAGAGTTAATAGGAATGGGTTACCTCTTGTTTGTTAGTTGAAATTTTGGGACGGTTACTGTCAATAGTAGCTTTGTGGGAATATATATATTTCGAGAAAAAACGTAACATCATTAAATTAAGATATAAAAAAAATTTTAAAACTAGAGATGTTTAAAGAACAACTAAACTCGGAGTGTTTTTACAAAAACATATGAAATAGAAAATGGTGAAGGTAACTGTGATAAGAAACATATTATTTTAATCAGAAAAATTATCAGGAGAGCTTACAGAATGGAGTAACAATAAAATAATATAAAGAGAACCCAGTTTACGTGAACCAAGAAGCACAAATTCTAAATAAGAGTAGCAGTGAACGACTAGGATTATTCACATTTCTGTATGTTATCAGTTAAATAAATTTAAAAACATAAGATGGGAGTGAAGACAATTCAAACTCTCAACCAATGATGATTCGTTATCTGGTGACCTGATTCCAGGTGGCACATGGCAAAATGGAAACCTGCTCATTTCGGGGTTTCATCTTGCGTGTATAAAAGGAACGAATTTTTTCCAGCTGAATTAGTGATACCCCCTAGTGTAAAACGAGAGAAATTAAGTAGGTAAATAGCTGGGTGGCCACCTGGTGTCAGAAATTTTCGTTTGAAACAACGAACCCTCTCAGTTACAGGATTTATAATATTTACAGATATTATGTTTGTTGTGATATTATACCTGTGGAGTTAATAGATTATTTAGAATTTATATATGCGTATGAGTTTCTGTCTTTTTATCTAATAATTAGCTGTTAGAATTTCAAACTTCTGTGAATATAATTATGTTGTGTATTCGGTTTGTTTTCACCAGAAAGAACTACAATAATATATACCTAACATTCCTCTGAATGTGTTTACTTAATCCAAATCGTCGTCACTTTTCTTTACAGGTTGATTTACAGTACATTAGTTTAGTAACGATGAAGTGTATTTTACTCGTAGGTAAGATTAATTATTGTATTTTTAATATCTCTTATTTAATAAAATAAGGAAACAATCAAATTATCTTGCAAAACATACAAAAACCAAAGCAGTGAAAAATGTATATCACAATATGGATAACGATATGTAACAATATATAGCTATCTTTTTCAAATATTACAATAATTTTCATAGATCAAGTACTGTTCTGTGATTTACAAAATATCTCAAAGTCAAAAGTGGAAAGTGTTCTTCATTCGATCTTATTTTATTACAACTACTTATTATACATTCTCGTTTGCAGCTTCCATGCTAATGGCAGTGATCTTTTCCTTACCACGGGTAAGTCAGCGAAACTTCTTCAGACATCCTCAAAAATTCAACTTAATCGGTCGATCGACTTAACTTTGTTGACTGAGAGAAATAACTCATATCCTATATATATATGTATATTAGATGCTAAGACCGTTTCCTGTTTGAAAAAAGTGTACAAAATAACCGTTTTTAATTATTTTATTTTTTATTTTTCCTGGTTATACTTTACATAATCCATGCTGTACTCACGGATATCGAAGCCCAGTTTTGAACGTCATAAGTCTTCAGGCTTACTCCTGAGCTATTGGTAGCAAATTTTTATTTTTAAATTTGGCAGGGTTTTAGTTGTTTGAAGAAAGTGGTCACAGATATGTACACCTTCCAGCTTTACCCCACGGGGTTCTTCAGGAACATAAGTTCACCTTCTTGCCGCTCGCGTGCCCCATAATGGAATAGCACTAAGTTTACGGATTTACAACCCTAAAATCAGGAGTTCTATTCCCCTCTGTGGACACAGTAGATAACCCGATGTGGCTTTGTTATAAAATACATTCACACATTCAGTCCGCTCGCTGAATGGGTTATTAACACCATAGATAGAAATGAAAAGATGGTTTTTTTCTGATCACTGTTTCTGGAGACTTCGAGAAATGAAGAATAAAGTTCCGTTGTAGATTTTTAGGTCTTCTACGGTGTTTTTCCTCAAGAGGTAGCAAACTGTATTTCATAAAACTAATATGTAAGTGTTTTAGTCACTTGCACGTGCCCTCCACATGGACAGCGGTAAGTTTTCGGATTGCCAACAGTGAAATCAGCGGTTAGATGCTATCAGTACACACAGCAGGTAGGCTGCTATGGCTTTACTATAATACTATAAAAAACACATACATAAATACGCTTGTTAACCAAATGATGCATTTATGTGTATTGAGGTTAACCCGATTTAAACAATGTTAGTTATTCCTCATAATTAATAGAGTAAATGGGAGATTGCTTTCTAAATCAAAGTCAAGAAGAAACAAACTAAGAAATAGGCTCGCATGAGAATCTTATACGTCCATAACGTGTAGTGCATGATGAAAGCATTATTTTATTACATGAATTTGCTTGTTAATATTGTACGATGTGACCAGTTAAACACATTACTAACTGTTAAGTTTATCGTCACCTTGTCAGTCGACGAGTGCAGTTTTTAAGAAACAAAGTTCTAAAACAGCTTCAAACACATTCAGGTTTCTATTACTTTTATTTAAGAAATATGTTTATTTAAAGTTAACACATAAAACGAAATTCGGTGCCAGATACGTGCCTTAGCTTGCAATTTATATACTATAGAAAGTTTAAATTATGTTTCAGTTTTCAAATTACGATTTGAAAAATTGATTTGTTTGTGTTTCTCAACCTGTTTATAGATATACCTTTGCCTTATTGGAAAGTAGCCCATATTTATTTAATACGAAACTAAGTATAGATAAAGAGTACTGTAATTCTATTTCAGAAATGAATAAGAACATACGATTTTCACTAAACAAATTCACGTAAAATTTTTTAAACGACTGCATTAATAGTGTTGTTTACACTGGAAACTGAAGACCTATTTTTCTACATCTGACAGGCAAAACGAGCTGCTTTTGAACTGCCAGACGGCGCGCAGCTCATTGTGGACAGTATAAACACAGGTTTCTCCTGTGATGGGCTTGGACATGGCTATTATGCTGATGTGACTAACAATTGCCAGATATTCCACGTATGTGTTCCGTCGGTGTTGGATAATGGAGACCAAACCATTTATCAGTACAGCTTTTTCTGTGGTAATCAGACCGTTTTTAACCAACTGACTCTCACTTGTGCCTTCCAAGAAGAAGCTATACCTTGTGCAAACGCTCCTGACTTTTACTTCGTCAATGACAACATAGGAATTGAGGACGCACTTTTCTTGACTGATGATGATGTACAGAGAGCAAATCAACTCATTGGTGGGTATGGTTCTCGTGTACAGAAAAAATAAAACTTGGAAAACATATAAGATAATGATCAAATGACCAGGCTATGAATATTGTTTTTCAGTATGCAACAAACAATTTCCTTTTTCATGTATAGCTAATAGAGTGGTTTAATGTTGGCATAGATGATTCTGTGTTTTCTTTCTTAGTTCAGTATTATTTCTACAGGAATAACCCTAATAAACCTGAGAACCAATTTATAATTTCTAACAACAATTTTTTTTAGCATCGTATTGTCTGTTCAATAACCGATATTCCATTCAAATGGTTACAGTCTCTTATTATGCTCATCAATTTCTAAGTTGTTTGTAAACATTATCACTAACTTGTTTGTGAATTTTCCAGTGTTTGTCCTCATGTGTTCTGTATTCACAGATTACTTTTGTGTATATATGTATCGTATACTTACGTTTATTATATTAAATTGTTCAACTTTGAATGTAAACTTGACATCTCTATATTTCCAGAGTTCCATTTTTTTCTTAAACACCTTTTCAAAAGTCCAAGTTTATATGGAAAAATCTCACAACATCAACCTCGACAAATATACTTAAAATAGATTCACACCATCAAATGATTCTCCATATAACGAGTTTGTCTTAATATCAAATAACACCATAAATTACGTTGTTCAAACTAAAATGGTCACAGGATCATAGATCAGCAACTTCAAGTTACGTGTAATCCGTATTAAACAATGATGAAAAATATATTGTTGAGATGTAATCACAAAATTCGATACAACTGGGAGCTGTAAGCTAAATGAAACGCTGATGTAAACAAGCTTAAAGTTAAATATAAAATAACTATCCAGCCTTATATTTGATATTTGTATTTTCAGATATTATAAAATATATATTATCTTTAAAAGACATTTATGGACTAGATAAGTTTATAACGTCGTCTGTTTATTTGCCAGACTTCTATTGGACAATTTATAAATTGAATACACTTTTGTTCTGAGCAGGTTATGAAATCTCTCGGAATTTCAGTAAACTAAATAATTGATACAATGATCCATAAATGTATGCAGTTATTACTTAGGAACAGTTGTATGCTTGAGCTACTTTTGATGTATTACTTTTATATGCTTTCTCAATATGCAAGCTCTCAGTGTATTTTAATTAATTATTTAACATATTCCAGGCTACTCTTTGTGTAAACTATCGGCTTTATTCTCTGTAACAGTATTGCTTAACAATTTTAATAAATATATATTATACTTTTATTACTTCAGATATCAATCATTAAGAGGATTGTATTGCTTTGTTAGCTTATTATATGATCTAAGTGATATTATTGTAATTACAGATGAATATATATTGATAAGAGGGAGGATGATAAACGTATGTTATCTACTCTTTTTGTTTTGTTTTGTGACAATGCATGTGATTAGTTTCACTGGTGCTCCCCGCTAGTACAGCGGTAAGTCTTTGGATTTACAACATTAAAAATCAGGGGTTCGATTCCCTTCGTTGAGCTCAGCAGATAGCCCTATGTATAAGAAAAACAAACACACACAGTTACACTGGTAAATTATTAGCTGGATCACCCTTTAGTTTTGAGCTAAGGTAGGTAGTATTCTTAGCTTAAAAGCTAGTCATAATTACACGGTATTTGTAAGTCAGTAGACAGACACAATAAAGTGTGATTCGAATGAACTTTAACTTTTTATGAGTAAAGTATCATATTGTAAAGTGTGAACCCATAACTAAATACGGCTAGCCTTTAAAATCTTCGATAAAATAGTTTGTTCATTTGTTTATGAATTTCTCGCAAAGCTACTCGAAGGCTATCTGCGCTAGCCGTCCCTAATTTAGCAGTGTAAGACTAGAGAGAAGGCAGCAAGTCATCATCACCCACCGCCAACTCTTGGGCTACTCTTTTACCAACGAAAAGTGGGATTGACCGTCACGTTATAACGCCCCCACGGCTGAAAAGGGGAACATGTTTGGTGCGACAGGGATGCGAACCCACGAACCCAGATTACGAATCGCCTGCCTCCACCCATCTAGCCATGCAGGGCCTCAAAGAAATAGTAAATCCATGAACGAAATCTGTGTTGGATATTTCTATTACTTGTATCCATATTTCATAATTGGCTTTTAAAACTGCTGCCAAGATTAAACGAGTTCATCACTGACGTGTTATATTTGTAATATACTGTAGAAATTACTTATTTATATTAGCACAAATTAATTGATTGATTCCTTCAAATTAAAACATGTTCTTTCATAATTTTTATATAAAGTCTGTAATTCCAGGGTTTATTGATCGTTTTACTTTTGTTTCTGGTCTTTCATCTTGTGTTCTTCAAATCACAGTTCTCAACGTTCTGGTCATGTGATTTGCTAGACCATCTATTTAACAGCTTTTGTGATAGAGAAATATGTGCAGCTGTTATTTTACACTTTCGTTCAACCCTTTCTCAGTTCCAAATGAAAGAAGACCTTTCTTTTCGTGAATGTTACTGACTTTTATTGTTGTTGGAGATCTACATTGATATTAACAGCAATTTTTAACAACTACAGATAGATAGATTTTTTTTTTACTTCATGAGCCTGAGGGATCGTGGTAAAATTAGGCAGGGACGCAAACATGATCAGAATACATCACTAATTTATTTCTCATAAAATCACACATTGAAAACATTTAAGATCCAGAATCGTCGTTTTTTAGCATTAATAAGAAGCATGAAACTGATGTTTTTTTAAAATTACACTTAATTAAGGTTCAAAGTTAGTGCTCCCTAACATCAAAAGTGATTGCAAATGTTTATCACATTAAGCTGAACTTTTCACAAAATAGATAGTATGAAAAACTAAAATAAATTCACAAGCAAAGCTTTTTAAATGAACATGTTGATCACTAGAAGACATTCATAGAACTCTATCAGTTTTCCCTCTTTGTATTTGTCTTTCAACATGTCATTGGATTGCACATCAATTAATTCTACACTTCAGGTGGCAGTTCATCAATAGCACAATCAAACTGCTTTTGGAAAATCCTTATTTCTGTTGCGCTTGCATCAAGATCAGGAAAACGCTCCTTCAACTGCAGTTTCAAATCAGAAAGGATGTCTTTCGCAAACCTACGTGGGAATGGAGAACACTTTTCTTGTTTGAACTTTTCACAATATGAAAAGTGTCTGAAACAACTCCTCATCAACTGGAACTCAAATAGATATAGTTTTTGCCGAAATGCTTTAAAATCGGTCTACAGATGAACATGGTTTCGTCTTGTTACCTAAGACTGAATTCATTCAGGTACGTGGTGCAGTCAAGAGAAAAAGTTAATTTTCAAAGCCATTCAACCGTGAGTAACGGTTGAGATCATTGATTTTCATTTTAGAAAATTTCAATCTCAGTTCTAAGCCCAAAAAGTCGAGAAATAACCTTTCCACAACAAAGCCATTGAGCTGAAGTGTGGTACCATAAGTCTTGATATGTCGCTTCTATTTCCGTCAAGAATTCATGGAATTGACGATAACAGAGTTCATGAGAACAAATGAAGTTAATTGTTAGAACTACATGCTGCACGGCACGTGACAGATACAGATATTTTCCACACACCGCCTGCTGATGAATAATGCAACGATGAATCATAAGCTTGGAACAATTCGCTCTTCTTAAAACTTTGTAAATTTATCCAACTAAACCTTTTCCTGCACTACTTATATTTTTACCACCATCCGTTGTAACACATTCCAGCTGTTTTCATTCCAGGTTGTACTGAAAATGTCCTCAGTGATTGTTCTGTCTTATAATACCTGTAAAGTGTCGGACACATCTGTTGACTCGTTAATCGCGATAGAAAACCACTCGAGCTCTTTGACCTTATCTTTCAACTGAGACACAATATTGTTTCCAATGCCTTCGATTCTACGTGCAACAGTATTCGTCGAAAGGCTAATATTCTTAAGTAAGTTTGCTTTTTCTGGATAATTTTTTCGGCTACTTCAATCATACATAATTCAATTCGCTCACCACCTGTAAATGGTTTTTCTCTTGGTTAACATGTGTGCCACTTGGAAACTTGCTCTTGTTGCAACTTCATTCTCGGGTTTCTTCCTGTTAAATACAAACTGTTGTAACAACAAGATACATTTAAAGGTTTCGAATTTATGAGAATGTAGCATTCCCGTGAACTGAGAATAGTTTGATGACTGCTTATTTTTATAACGTGTCGCATCGTGGCGGGCTGTGTCACAACTACATTGGCTTTTCCTCAATTACCTTTTATTCTTTGTTC
Organism: Tachypleus tridentatus; assembly: GCF_004210375.1. NCBI lineage: Eukaryota > Metazoa > Arthropoda > Merostomata > Xiphosura > Limulidae > Tachypleus > Tachypleus tridentatus. The sequence continues at coordinate 87,649,360 of NC_134834.1, read as the reverse complement.
TTATACATTAAAAAAATATATTACTATTTAAATAAACTGTTGGTAGGCCGAAGTCGCGGGCTGTAGTTTGGAGACCCCTACCCTAAAACATGAAATGATTCTTTAAACAATTTAACGAATTTAATTATAAAAAGAAAAAATATACAATTTAAATGGCTGAAACGTTGTAGAGACAATCGCTATTCACTTATAGATGCATAAGTAAATCTAAGTGCTGGTGTTTTAAATGTTAAAGAGATATAAATGTACAGATAGTTTATATAATGGCGCTTCAGTAGCATACTGGCGTTTTTCGCACTTACAGTATTAGAAGCCTGTATACGGTACCAATGATGGGTAGAGCACAAATGTGTCATTGTGCAGCTTTGTGATTTACAACAAACAAACAAAAAACATGTTTAACAAAAAACTTCAGAATACAAAGTTAACTTGCTGTTTTTCCTACATCTTCAACCTGTATACATACAAGGACAACAGACAGTGAAGAGGTCGACTTGCCAGGGATTAGGAGAATTGTGTATATCTTTTACATTTAGGCTACAGCTGAGGACAAATGCCACAACTTCGTGGACAACTTACCCAGAATGGATATCTTGTGAGTAGTAATTTACTATGTATCTGAGAACCGAGCACTTATTCAACAGTTTTAATGGTGCTAAGTGAACGTAGGAACATTTATAGTTTATTTCTGTTAATTTTACAGTTACACGAAAGTTTGAAATGTCATAAACCAGAAATACTTTACTTGTACGACATCTAAAAAAGTGTCAGTGTGAAGTATCGTTTAATTGTCTTTTTATTTCTAATATAATCTGGACTATAGATGTAACACGTACTTACAAGTATCCAATTAGATAAGCCAATAGTATTCAATTTTTTTGTTGTGTCATACATAATGTTAGTTAGTGTTTGTTCTTATCATAATTTCTTATTATATTTTTTCCTTTTCATGAAGGCATACATTATTTTCGTTACCAACATGGAAGAAGATTTCTATCAAAATGAGAAAAGTGAGATGACTTTGAAGTCAGAATTCTACCTTAGTTCTGAAGGGTCTTTTTGTCCACAGAAACTGTGATGAAAGATAGTTTAGTTTCAATAACTTACCTTCAGTATTTTGGGAAAATTATTACTAGTTTATTTATGTAGATATATAGACGTTTTGAAATATCATGAATCAGAAGCACCTTACCTAAAGTGTTAGAGTAAAGTGTTATTTAGTTTTTATTCAGATATAACAGGACCTTTGCCACATTTTGCATTAAATAGGTGAATGCTTGCCTGCACTATTTGTGTTAGATATAATGAGAAAATTGAAATTACTTTCAAGTCAAAACACTACCAAGGTTCTTATGAGCCCCTTACTCCAATGAAACCACGAAGAGACATTTTAAAGTTTCAGTAACTTTCCTTCTGGAAGAATTATCTGACAAATAAGAATGTATCACTTCTACTTACACGAAGACAAATTTGTACGTATTCTGTATAGTAATGGTTCTTCTACAAATAATGTTTCTTTATGAAGTTTTCTGGTCAGCATTGTTATTGTATCATACAATATTGTAACACGAAGGTGATCTATACAATATGTTCTAACGAGCCACTTGTTTCCTAAATATATTTATCGTGTTATATATTGCAAGCTATATTATATTTGTCCAGTTATCACTGACAGCTACTCTTTCCACATTATTTGATGGTTTATATTACTAATGAATTAAATCTTTCTTGGAAGATTGTACTAGTTTCACTATTCTCTCCCTCTATAATATATAGAATACCCTACATTTCCTACTGTATTTTATTAATACAGAAAATTTTCAAAATTTCATTTAGTTTCTTTTTTTTTTCTTCCTAACAGATTATACCTACTTCATCAGCATGACGCCTACTTCAGTTATGTAAATTGTGATATCAGTGTTCTCCACTCTGGCCGAGTAGATGACATCTAGATGTTACAGGTTCCTTTTTGCTCAGAGAACGAAAATTTACGTGGTAACGCGTGTCACTTGTGAGATCAACAAAGGATTCCCATGTCTGAAAGCGCGACGGTTTTACTCAAAATAGAAATTTCTACTTGGTTTAAGATGTGAGTCGATTGACAGACAATCATTTTTGGGAATAATAAGTGTTTATTAATTAAATGTTACAGTTAGAAGGCGATCGTACAGTGCGCATGAAAGCACGAACATTTTTTATTTTATTTTAAAAGCTATTTCTAAACTTTATAAAACGTATCCAGTTTCTTTGTTTTCTTATATCCAGTTTAGTTGTTGAGTTAATTTAAACATATCTTGTAATTATCCTGTTTGAATTTACAGTTATAAAACGGACGTATCTAATACTTGTGCAGAAATCTGTTTCCTTGAAAATAAAATACCATTATACTACTTTTTAACGTCCAAGATGTATTTCTACTATATTCCGTTACAGCACGACTTTTCATCGTCTCTAATTTTCCAATGACTTGTTGAGTTACATGTTCAGAAATGTTTTAATATTAAATTAAAATGACATTTTACTAAGATATGAGCATCAGAGATGGATTCCAACTTCTTTGGTTAGTTTTATTCCCTCTCTTAAGAATCGACAATTTTGTGTACTTGTACATTTTAGCATCAGTTAAATTTATGCTTATATAAAAACGTATACTTCGTTTCACAATAATTATTTATTACAAAATTCCACTTTTTAACTCTATTATTATCGTATTTTTATTATATGTAAAGAGAACACGTTGCTAAAAATGATTTTCATCACTTTATATCAGATCCACCACTTGAAGACGAAAAACTAAAAGTACTTCCAAAAATGTCGTCATTTCTACACTAGCTACCGTTGTATATTAGTCGTCCGAGACTTTCTTGTGATATTTGAGGATATTTTTGAAGCCATCATTTCTCATGGTGACGAAGAAAAAATTAAGAAGTGTCGAGTGTATTGATGTAAGACATTTTGGGACTAACCGGACAACTATCTTTATGAACCTCAGGAACTCAATCCATGACACAAAATAGAAACACTTGGTTTTATTTTATTAAATACTTGTTGTATTTTGTTTAAATTCTCAAGTTTAGTAATGAGCTTTATCTGTATCCATTATTTCCGTTTTATCACTTAATATATTTTTCTTAACTTTTACTTCAATGTTTTCTTAGTACATAGTTACACGAATTATAGTTTTGGAAGTCTTGACTTCTCTCTGACCAACTGGTGAAATTTTTATTTTAAGTATATATACTGTTTTCCTTATCAGGTTTTCATTTTAACTACATCTTTATTTATACTTCATTTTTATCCCCTGAAATTACCCACTTATATTATCAGGTTTTATTTCTTAGTTATGTGTAGCATTGTAATATTAATAACCTGCATTTAATTGTGATTTTAATATACTACTTCTCAGAGCTGATGCTAAAACACCTGTTAAGCACGATTCAAGTTGAATGAAGTTGTATGAAAGTTTGTTTGCTTGTTAAAAAGAAAAAGGCAACACAATGGACTTAGAGTTATCTGAACATCAAGGTTTTCTAGCACCCACACGTACTCTTGAACTTTGGAGGTTATCTATGATAGATAATGAGGTGAAACTCAGTGAAATTGAACAAAAGTTTGCGAAATATAGATCTGTACCTAAAATACATTGATTATTTTCTAAATATGCTATTGAAGATATCGTGTGTAAATAATAAATGTTCTCTCCACGTGTTTCATAGGAAAATGTTTTCGATAATAATCCTGTGTATTTATGTATTATTTTTTTCTACCACGGTACAAAATTTTCGGTTGATATTTAGACTAGGTTTTGCATTCTCTTCTAGAACTTCCTTATAAAGTTTCATATATTAAACTCGTGTCTACCTAAGGTAAAAGTACTTTAATTCTCTGTCTTTAATTCAGATTGAACTTTTCAACAAACACGTTTCACTAGTCAGTGTACCAGTTGTTCCTTCATCGTATCAGCAGATAAGAGATATTTCCATTTCATATTTCGGTGCTTATTCTGCCAAATGTAGAATACAGGTGCTCGTGTGTTTCATGTATTGAGATACTACTGTTCAAATTGAATACAATTCCAACGACAAAGAATTTTGCATAAATTCCTTTATCACTATATTTATTGATATAGATTTTCATTTCTAAAAAAATAAAAATTAAACTAAACAAAAAGATTCAGAGGGCTATTCACAATAAAACAATTTATAAATATTTATAACATAATAATTGTTAATTGTATGGAAGCTGTACTTCCAGTATTAACCTTATGACTCAGTAAGTATTTTGATATTATTGATCAGTTGTGAGACCTCCTCAGCTCTTCCAAGAAAGTGGTACGCTGTCGTAATGTGATATTTTCATATCAGGCTTTCTACATCTACCAACAATGATGCCTATTTCTGATGGGATTTGTATGTTGAAAAATCATGACATGATTAGAATTTTATGGTATATTGTGTTTAGAATCCTAATAATATATTTAATCGTAAGATCTAGAATAGTCTACTGTTAGGACACGTCAATAAATTTATTCCTGACAAGATTTGATATAAGTATTTCTCTTCATCATGGTACAATAATCGCTGTCCCAACTTTCAGTAGATATGCTATTATGGATTATTTGGTAAAAGTAAATGAGTAGTATAATTTTTATAATGATATATGAAATGGATTTATTACTTAACACTTTTAACAGCCTACTCTAACCTGCATTTGTAAACTTAAGTACATAAACAGCATATTAAGAGAATTATATTTCTTGTGGAATAATAAAAGGTTCAGTAATTATGTTACAAAAATAAGTTTATTTTTCTATTTGTTTTCATGGGGGCAATACAATAACTTTTTGCTTTCAACAATGTTTCTCACGTGAATTTAATATATTGCTATTCAATATTGCTAGACTCCAAGACTAGATCAGTAACACCGTTGAATGTGTACTACACTTTCAGCCGTTGGTGCTTTAGAAAAATAACACCCAATCCCTCACTCGGTTCAAATAGCAGTATATACTCCAAAACTGTATAATGCCCGTTCTGTCTCTGGTTAGTATCTTAAAAGTAATGTTAAGTATCAATCCGTGATGACAAAAAAACCCACTCGTAGAGAAAATTATACATGTAAAAAACGGCTGTTATGGATCGAGAAAACACTGTGTAGAAGAGCAAACAAAGTTTCGATCTTCTTCGGTCACCGTCAGGTTTTCCAATCCATACCAGCCGTTTTTCACATGTATAATGTTAAGTTAAGTTAGATATCAAGGTTTTAATATTCTGAACTAATTGGAAATGACACATTTTCTTTTAGTCAGTTTAATTTCATATCAACAATTTTTCCTTAACCAAAGACAAAACGAACTGCTCTCGCAATTTCTCTTTTAACCAATGACATCAACAAGAAGAGTATTTGAAAGGAAGTTACGTAACTAGTATAACTATTGTCACGTGAACACAAAGAAAACATCTCTTGAGCCACCCTGTGGGAAAATTATTAAAATCCTTGCAATGATTGAAATAAATTAATTATAGTTACCCATCTCAGCAACATAACGACTGAACTAACTAATTGAATTGGAATATTTGTCTCTACATTAACAGAAACTACAGATAAAATAATTATTTTTTTAAGAGAGGTAAAAGGTATTCTAAATGTTTCGTGTAACACATTCTGAAACACGTTTAAGTGATAATTTGAATAATAAATTTCTTGATTATTAAATACATGTTACAAATAAAACGACAACCAAATACGTTAAAATACAAGAATAGTTCTCTGACACAAAGCTCCCAGTGGGAGAAGGCCAATCTGTAAATTCTATAGGCAGCGGTTTATGTGTTGTGTTACCGCTAATGCTCTACGCTTTCATGCCGAAGCTGCGCAAAAACAGGTATTGTCAAATTCCACTGTTCGATTAGACAAGAGCAGACCAAGAGTTAATAGGAATGGGTTACCTCTTGTTTGTTAGTTGACATTTTGGGACGGTTACTTTCAATAGTAACTTTGTGGGAATATATATATATCGAGAAAAAACGTAACATCATTAAATTAAGAAATAAAAAAGGTTTTAAAACTAGAGATGTTTAAAGAACAACTAAACTCAGAGTGTTTTTACAAAAACATATGAAATAGGAAATGGTGACGGTAACTGTGATTAGAAACATATTATTTTAATCAGAAAAATTATCAGGAGAGTTTACAGAATGGAGTAACAATAAAATAATGTAAAAAGAACACAGTTTACGTGAACCAAGAAGCACAAATTCTCTATAAGAGTAGTAGTCGACGACCATGAGTATTCACACTTCTGTATGTGGTCATTTAATTTCATTTAAAAACATAAGATGGGTGGTAGCCAATTCAAGCTCTCAACGAATGATGATTCGTTATCTAGTGACCTTATTCAAGTGGCTTATGGCAACAAGGAAACCGGTTGATCTAGTGGTTTTTTCTCGAGAGTAAAAAGGAAACGAACTTTATCCAGCTGAATTAGTGGATACCCCATAACAAGAAAAAGTAGAGAAATTAGGTTGGTAAATAGCTGGCTTGCCACCTGGCGTCAGAGATTTTCGTTTGAAGCAACGAACCCCCTCAGTTACAGGATTCATAAAATGTACGGATATTATGCTTGTTGCGATATTATACATGTGGAGTTAACAGATTCATTAAAATTTATATAAACATATGTGTTTGTGTCTTTTTATCTAATAATTAGCTGTTAGAATTTCAAGCTTCTCTGAATATAATTATACTATGTATTTGGTTTGTTTTCACCAGAAAGAACTACAATAATATATACCTAACATTTCTTTGAATGTGTTTACTTAATCCAAATCGTCGTCACTTTTCTTTACAGGTTGATTTCCAGTACATTACTTTAGTAACGATGAAGTGCGTTTTACTCGTAGGTGAGATTAACTGTTGTATTTTTTTAATATCTCATATTTAATAAAATATGTGTGTAAGACATTTTTTTGTATGAAGAAAACAATCATAGCATCTTGCAACACATAAAAAACAAAGCAGTGAAGTATATATGAAACATATAATATGTAATAATCTATAACAATAAACATAACAACATGTAACAATACAGATAATAATATATAACAATATGTTACAAAACACATAACAATATGTTACAATATATAGCTATATATAAAGTCTACTCGCGGAATGGGCTATTAACACCAGTGAAGATGTCGATAGAAATAAAGAAGATTGTTTTTTTCTGATTACTGTTTCTGGAGGCTTCGAGAAATGACGAATAAGAATCGATTGTAAATTTACAGGTCTTCTACCGTGATCTTCCGTAACAGGGAGCAAACTGCATTTCATGTAGAAGTGTTCTAGTCACTTCGACGTGTCCTCTGGCGGGACAGCGATAACTTTACGGATTTACAACGTTGAAATCAGGGGCTAGATTCCATCAGTTGACATAGCAGGTAAGGTGCTATGGCTTTGAAAAAGATATACATATATGCAATGTCAGTTATTCCACATAATAAATGGAATAAATGGGAGATTGTCTTTTGAGTAAAAACAATAGGCTCACATGAGAACCTTGTAGTTACATCACGTGTAGGGCATTATGAAAACATAATGTAGGGCGTTTGAAAACAAACGCGAGTTTGTTGTTACTTTAGAAATGTTAATATTGTACGGTGTTACCAGTAAAATACACTATTAACTGTTAAGTTTACCATCTTGTCAATCTCCGAGTGCAGTTTTTAACAAACAAAGTTCTGAAAGAGTTTCAAACACATTTAGGTTTCTGTTACTTTCATTTAAGAAATATGTTTATTTAAAGTTAACACATAAAACCTAATTCGATGCCAGTTACGTGCCTTAGCTTGCAATTTAGATACTATAGAAAGTTTAAATTTTGTTTCAGTTTTTATATGACGATTTGAAAAATTGATTTGTTTGTGTTTTTCAACCTGTTTATAGATTTACCTTTGTCTTATTGGAAAGTAGCCCATATTTATTTAATACGAAACTACGTATAGATAAAGAGTACTGTAATTCTATTCCAGAAATGAATGAGAACATACGATTTTGACTAAATAAATTCACGTAAAAGTTTTTAAACGACTGCATTAATAGTGTTGTTAACACTGGAAACTGAAGACCTTTTTTTCTCCATCTGGCAGGCAAAACGAGTTGCTTATGAACTGCCAGACGGCGCGCAGCTCATTGTGGGCGATGTAAAACCAGGTTTGTACAGTGATGGGTTAGAAATGGCTGTTATGTTGATTTGACTAGCAAATGCCAGATCTTCCACGTATGTGTTCAACAGGTGTTGGATACTGGAGACCAAACCATTTATCAGTACAGCTTTTTCTGTGGTAACCAGAGAGTTTTTTAACCAACAGACTCTCAATTGTGCCTTCCAAGAAGAAGCTAAACCTTGTGCAAACGCTCCTGACTTTTACTCCGTCAATGACAACATAGGAATTGAGGACGCACTTTTCTTGACTGATGATGATGTACAGAGAGCAAATCAACTCATTGGTGGATATGGTTCCCGTGTACAGAAAAAATAAACTTGGAAAACTTGGTTTAATGTAGGCATAAGTGATTCTGTGTTTTCTTTTTTAGTTCAGTATTATTTCTGCAGGAATAAAGCTAATAAACCTGAGAAGCAATATATAATTTTTAACAACAGTATTTTTTTAGCATCGTATAGTCTGTTCAATAAACGATATTCCATACAAATGGTTACAGTCTCTTATTATGCTCAACCATTTCAAATTTGTTTGTAAGCATTATCACTAATTTGTTTGTGAATTTTCCAGTGTTTGTCCTCATGTATTCTGTATTCATAGATTACTTTTGTATATATATGTATCGTATACTTACGTTTATTATATTAAATGGTTCAAATTTAAATGTAAACTTGACATCTCTATATTTCCAGACTTTCAAGTTTTTTCTTAAACACCTTTTCAAAAGTCCAAGTTTATATGGAAAAATCTCACAGCATCAACCTCGACAAATATACTTAAAATAGATTCACGCCACTAAAGGGTTCTCCACACAATACGTTTTTCTGTTTATCTTAATATCAAATAACACCATAAATTATGTTGTTCAAACTAAAATGGTCACAGGATCATGGATCAGCAACTTCAAGTAACGTGTAACCCGTATTAAACAATGATGAAAAATCACAAAAATTGATATCGATAAAAGAGGAATCTCATAAATATCTGTTTCTTCTAAGTTATGAAATAACAACTATTATAAAGAATGAAACTCAGTGTACAAGATATATTTATGGAAGTGTACGCACCACGAGGATAGGAGTTGATTAAGTTGATACGTATTGTCAAACGACTTTTGATTTCAATTAATTACAAATTTAGTAATATTTTCAGACTTCAGGTGTCACTAAATAGATAATGATCAGACAGTAACTGAACTATTTCTCAGGATAAATATGTTTGGGCTTTTATAACTCCTCCCATTTATTAAAGTGATAAAGTGTGACGTGACACACATCCGCTTTTGCAAAGGTTAGATATATATATATATATATGAAATGGATTTCACAGTTACAAATTAAAACACAATTTAAGACTAAAAAGACAGTTTGGATTTTTTATCCCCTCTGCCTCAATGCTGATTGGTTGAGTTAAACGAGCGATCTCGAGAACATTACGCGTATACCCTTAGGTTCAGTCAGTTTAGAGTTGGTAAAAAGTACAGAGATGTTATTTCAATTTTATAAATTTATTATAGTTTTTCTTTGTGTTGTATCAGTTTCTCTCACACGCACACAGAATCTGTAGCACTATTAAATTTTAAAAAAATATCTTATTTCAGTGTCCACTTTTCTATTGTTCGATCCAAATCTTCAGAATAAATGTTACTTTAACTCATGACTTTCAAGGGGTTGGACCACGATGCTTTAGTTCAGTCAAGACTGTTTCAACATAAAGTGTAGCATTGTAATACTAATAACCTGCATTTAATTGTGATTTTAATATACTACTTCTGAAAGCTGATGCTGAAACACCTGTTAAACATGATTCAACTTGAAGGGTCATGTGTGAAAGTTTGTTTGCTTGTTATAAAGCAAAAGGCTACAAAATAGACTAAGAGTGATCTGAACATCTAGGTTTTCCAGCATCTACACTTACCCTTTAACTACAGAGAGCATCTATGATAGATAATGAGGTGAAACATCAGTGAAATTGAACAAAAGTTTGCAAAATATAGATCTTTACCTAAAATACACTGATTATTTTCTAAATATACTATTCGAAATATCGTATGTAAATAATAAATGTTCTAATCACGTGTTTCATATAAAAATGTTTTCGATAATAATCCTGTGTATTTATGTATTATTATTTTCAACCACGGTACAAAATTTTTGGTTGATATTCAGACTAGGTTTTGCATTTTCTTCTAGAACTTCCGTATCAAGTTTCATATATTAAACACTTGTATACCTAAGGTAAAAGTACATTAATTCAAATTGAACTTTTCAACAAACACGTTTCACTAGTCAGTGTACCAGTTGTTCCTTCATCGTATTAGCAGATTAGAGATACTTCCATTTCATCTCTCGTTGTGTTTATTCTTCCCAATGTAGAATACAGGTACTCGTGTGCTTCATGTGTAGAGATATTACTGTTTAAAATGACTACAATTCCAACGACAAAGAATTTTGCATAAATTCCTTTATCAATTTAAATGTAGGGCAGTTTACGTGCAATGCTAAATATATAGACACTGTTAATAATATAACATTAATTATTTGATATAGATTTTCATTTCTAAAAAATAAAAAGTAAACTAAACAAAAAAATTCAGAAGGTTATTCACAGTAAAACAATTTATAAATATTTATAATATAATAATTGTTAATTGTATGGGATAATAGTTCATGTCTTTGAAGTCAATCTTTAGTAGTAGGTACGTATTCCTCTGAGTGGTTTTGTTAAACTTCTGGCAGTTCACTCCGAACCTTCTAAGTTCATCTTTCTTCTTCACAAATAATGTAGATTAACTCAGGGTTTCGTATTTTGTTCTATAGCTATTTGTCCCTTCTTGGTTTTATCTCTATGAAAGATTCAGACCGATTAGCAAGTTGGAGTTGCGTCACTAATATATAGAAGTTGTACTTCCAGTATTACCCTTATGACATATTCCACTTGCATAATCTAAATAATGAGGTGCGTTACCGAAAGTATTTTGTTGTTATTGATCAGTTGTGAGGCCTCCACAGCTCTTCGAAGAAAGTGGTCGTTATGTGATGTTTTGATATCATCTTCCATCAATGGACCAATTTCTGATGGATTTTGTATATTGAAGTACTACCTATAAATATTCACATCTTGTAACGAAAATTCAGACATGAGTAGAATTTTATTGTACATTGTCTTCATAGCCCTAGTAACATACTTATTCGTCAGATGTGCAAGAGATCTTCTGGAATATTGTCTTCTGTTAGGACATGTAAATAAATTTATTCCTAACAAGTTTTGATATAAATATTTCTCTTCATGATGGTAGAATAATCGCTGTCCCAACTTTCAGTGGATATGTTATTATGGATTATTTGGTAAAAGTAACTGAGTAGTACAGTTTTTATAATGATATATGAAATGGATTTATTACTTAACACTTGCTACAGCCTACTCTAACCTGTATTTGTAAACTTAAGTACCTAAACAGCATGTTAACAGAATTATATTTCTTGTGAAATAATGAAAGGAACAGTAATTATGTTGAAAAAATAAGTTTCTTTTTCTATTTGTTTTTAGAGGGCAATACAATAAAGAAGAAATAATTATCTTCAATAATGTTTATCACGTGAATTTAATATATTGCTGTTCAAGGATGAAACAATATTTATTTTCAAGATATATTTTCAACTGTAAAAACAAAAAAAAACAGTAAATACTTGATGCATTACATATAAAAATCTTCACAGTCAAAGATCAATATATTACTAAGACCTGTCTTATATCATCTTTGTTCTTGATTGTCTTTCAAGTTGTAATATTCGGATACAAAGTTACTTGTGAGCTATTATTTGTAGGTAGTTTTAAGCCTGCAAACAGTTATGTAGCTAAAAAAGAATTTTACTGTTTGTAAGAGAAGCTTAGAAACACACTCATATTATTTAAGTATTTAAGATGTTAGAGATATCACACACATCTATGATCTAACTAGTATGATCACCTCTGATGCTGTAAACAACAGAAAGTTTTGCACACTTTGTAACAACTGATATCATTAAAGTTATTAATTTCATGATTCAATATTGCAGTTGTGAACTATTGAAATTTCATGTTTATAAAAGAACTAATATAAAAGGTGTTTTAATATATATATTTATATGCAATGATTGCTGTTACAAATAAACTGCTTATGAACTAGTATATTCTGTTGAGAATAAAATTACGCCGATCCCAAGGCTGGTAACTTTAAGAAACCTCTACTGCAGATTTAATTGATGGTGCAAATCGTAAAATTTTCTGATGTGAGATTTCTCAACCAAATAGTTTAACGTTTCGTGCTTCAGAAACGTCAGATTTACTCGAAGCCACTACCGCTATCCATGTGACTAATCACTCTAATTTAGGTATAATGTAGGAAAAACCATTCTATGGTTGGGAAAGCAATTGCCCAGGGACCCGGAGGAATGAAACCTGGTTATGCCACAAAGCACCTTTACGTTACATCTATGTTTAATAGTTAAAACACCTTTAGACTAATAGACTATATCTTTGTTTACTCATAAAACCATCTTCGGACTACATCTTTGTTTACTCAGGAAAACACCTTCAGACAACATCTTTGTTTAATCATAAAACCTCCTTTAGACTACTTCTTTCCTTGTTCGCGAAACCACCTTTAGACAACAATTTTGTTATTTCATAAACAACATAGTTTTTGGCTTTTATTTGCATATAGAAACTTGATACGTCAAGAATGATCGAAATAATAATTTCAGCAATAATTAACACATGCATTTAATACATATAGATTGTTTTATTTAGTAAGTTCTTCAAAATGTTAAAAAGAGAGACAAAAAGAGAAACTCCTGGTTGTAGGATACTTCTGTCTACACTCATTGACAACGTGCACTATTACGGTGTCAGTCACTTAAATATAATAAATTTTGTCTTCAGATAATTATAAAAAGCAGCTATAACGAAATCAACTTCTTATTAATCAAGCTTCACTATGTATTTTGTCACGGAAGATATGTCGAGTTTATTTAATATACATTTTATTCAATAAACCAACTTCCAAAAATAAACGTTTCTTTATTTTATCAAGTGATTTAACTCATCTGTAATGAACATTTTTGTTGTGTAAGAAAAGTTCAACATGACCTTTTCGACTAAACTTTATGAGGTTAAAAGAGGTCATGTTGAATTTTACATTACATTTTGAATCTTATTTCAAACGAAAAATGCATATTTAGTTTTAATTCGTGTAAAAGACTTCGAATTCAAAACTACATTCGTAAAGGGAATGGTGTAAGCACAAATCATGTGACTGCCCATTCTGTGTTTGGAATTTTAGCTACTTTGAGAAACTGCGTCTCTATTGACTAAGTACCGGAGCACCTGGACTCCAAACCAAACAAAATAACCACATTCAACTACGACACGAAAATATCTGGAACCTGTTATTATGTCAAAGTAAGAAATGGTACACTGATTTATCGAAAGTGTATTCGTTGGAAAGTCTTGAACTGTAACGAGGATTAAAGTACTTGTATCCTAGGTAGACACGTGTTCTATACATCAAACTTGATACGGTAGTTCTGAAACAGAACGTAAACCCTAATCTGAATACAAACCTAAAATTATGATTCGTAGCCTAAAAATTAAAAGGTCGCCGAGAATATAAAGCATCATCGAAATGTCATTCCTTACCACTACCAGTTGTATATTAATAACACCATACTTTACTTGGTTTCATTAGACTACTGACTCACTTCTCATACATTATCTTTTTGTATTTTATTTCAAATAAGAATTTACATAAAAGGCTTAGAATTCAGAACGATATAGATAAAAGGAATGGTGACAATATTCTGTAGATGGAATTGTAGCTAATTCAATTGGTACTGTTCCTTTACATGAAGCACTAGAGAACATCATTTTCATATCTGGCAGAATAAACCCACCGATCGATAATATCGAAATATTTGTTGTAAGTTATTGTTTTAAAACAATAAATGGTACATTGGCTCATAAAGCATACTTGTTGGATGGAAAATTCTTTTCCATAGTTTCCGTATAAAGTTTAGTGTATAATCCACGTGTCTATGCACTAAACTTTATACCGAAGCTATGGAACAGAACACAAAGATTAACACGTTACAGGAAGTGTAAAACATTATCGAAAACATTTGATCATGAAGCACTTGTGCACAACATTTGTTCTACATACAGAATATGTCCAATAGCGTATTTAGAAAGCAATAGTGTGTTTGATACAAAACTATATTACAAAGGTTTCTGTAACACTTCAATAATGTTTCATCTCACATATTTTCTTCGATTTCTTGGTAATTTTTAATTACTTTTAACCACTGTTAATATCAAACACTACAAACGTTAGAATAAACAATCTTTATATAATTCAACTTAAAATTAAACACACATCGTTAAATGTATAGTTTTCACTACCTATGTTTGTAACTGTTCAAGTGAAGTAATGATACTTGCAAACCTAACATGGAAGTTTATACAAGTACAGAAGCAAGGTAAACACTTACAACAATTGCAGTTTATAAAAATAATATTAAACTACTTGTCGTTTGCATATGACAAACTACAGATTTGTGGTGTAAGCACTTTTAGCTAAAGACATTAAATAGTAATAACATGTCATCGTATCAGTAGAGTTCACTGTGTCGGTATTTGGGTATTGATGTTGTTAAATACCCAGGAGGGTCAGGTACATTTGACCTCTTCCTCCCTCCCGAACGATTATAGCGTCTGTCTTTAGGTTTTTTTTTTTTTTTTTTTTTTAAGCTTTGGGCCAGAGTAAAAGTATAACATCATACTCAGACCCATTTCAGGGCTCAGTCCATGCATGGACGAACAAGAAGTGTTTTTTTTCTTCATTTAATTTTTTTTATATATATATATATTTTTGTATTTTCATATGTATATATATATATTTTTTTGTATTTTTCTCCTTTTTCTCGATTGAGAGAATGCTACTACTACTTGTAGTACACACACAAAAAAGAAAGTAAGAATAATTTTTATTAATCAATACTTGAATAATAATTCAAAAAGAGAAAAAAATAAAAATAATAATGATTAAAAAGAAAATAATAATTATAATAATAAAAAGAAACAAGGACTAAGTGTCTAGTGCATAGTGGCCAGCTTGTGTTACATTTCTTAAATATATGTTAAAAGGGAAGAGGTATTTAGGACCATTTACATCATGTACGTGATATCTGTCGAGATCACACATTAAGTCATTTTTATGCCAATTCTTATTGAAATATTTTAGAGAATTATGCAAGAGTCTTTCAGATATTGTGTCTATGTTTGCATACTTGTGCATGAATGTGGTTCAGGTGCTACGTGGTACTTTATACGCTGAAGTTAGCACTGAATTTTGTATACGTTGAAGTTTCTGTACATGTGTGGGTGCTATGTTAATCCAGGCAGGTGATGCATATTCTATTGTTGGTCTAATGTACGTTTTGTAGATTTTAAGTATGTTGTCTGGTGATGTTCCTTGAATTTTACCTGAAAGACTTCTTGCATAGTTTGCTCTTTTCCAGATTCGTATCAGTACATTTTTAATATGTGGTAGCCACGTTAATTTTGAATCATAGGTTAGACCTAGAAATTTAGCAGAAGTAGCAGTCAGTAAAAGTGATCCATTCATATATAGTTTTGGTGGATCTTTTTTCAGCTTATTCAGTCTGCTGAATAATATGACTTGGGTTTTTGGAATATTGATTTTGATTCTGTATTTCTGGCAGTATTCTTCGATGTTATTCAGGACTGGTTGTAGGTTCGTTGTTGCTATTGACGGAGTGAGGGCACTTTTCCAGACTGCTACATCGTCAGCGAACTGTGATGCATAACCTAAATTTAGGTCCGACAGAGGCATATTACTCACGTACATGATAAATAATATAGGGCTAACAACCCCTCCTGCGGGACTCCTGCTTCGAGTGAAAAGGACCCTGAGTGGGCCCCATTTACATTTACTTTACACATTCTGTTATCCAGGAAGTTGGACAGCCAGCGAATAGTTTCCTGGGGTAATACCATTTCAAGTAATCTATGTCGTAAGCCGTTATGCCACACTGTGTCAAATGCTTTCTCAATGTCGAGAAAGCAAGCTACAGTGCATTCTTTTTTGTTGAAGCTGTCGGTAATTGATTCTGTAAGTCGAATCAGGTGGTCTGTAGTTTGGCGGTTTTTTTTCGAAATCCGTTTTGAATTTCTGGTAATTTTGAATTTTCTTCTAAGTAAACTGACAGACGATTACTAATTATCCTCTCTAATACTTTGCCAATACAACTGGTTAAGCTAATCGGGCGGTAGTTGTTTGGTTTATTCGCTGGCTTTCCTTCTTTCTGGAACATTAATATTATTGCTTCCTTCCAAGAAACGGGGATATATCCAGCTGATAGTGAGAGATTAAATAACGCTGTTAGGTGTTCATATAATCTCTGAGTGCCTTGTTTTAGGAGGATAGCTGGAATACCATCTTCTCCAGGGGCTTTGTTTTTTGTGTTGTTAATAGCAGTTACGACTTCTGTTACAGTGATATGTTTTATCAGTTGATGAGTGCTCCAGTCTTTTGTTTTTTCTTGGAGTGTAATAGTGTTGACTGGAAATTTAGGTATAAAAATGCTTCTGTTTTGATCAATAAAGTTTGTGACTGTATTATAAAAGTATCTGTTCATGTCTGGTTCATGATGTGTCTTAAACGTGTTTTCTAGGAGTGATTTAGATCGGAAGAGAAGGTGTCCCAGTTTTCTTGTTTCTGTTGTCTGATTAAGTTTCGTATTTTATTCCTTATTGTGTTTATCTGAGTTTTAAGTGTGGGGTTGCGATTTTGAATGTACTGTCTGCGGAGTATACGACTGTAGATTTCGTTGTATAAAGTTTGGTTTGAATTTCGCGCCAAGCTACACAAAGACTACTTGTACCAGTAGTCCCTATTTTAATAATGTAAGACTAGAGGTAAGACAGCTAGTCTTCACTACCGACCGCCAACTCTCTGGGCTACTTTTTTACCAACGAATAGTGGGATTGACCGTCACTATATATAATACCCCCACGGTTGAAAGGGCGAACATGCTTGGTACGAGTCGAGTGCCTTAACCATCTGGCCATGCCGAACCATGTCTAATTCACAAAAAACAAACAAGTTCTTTAATAACACACTACCATTGTATGTATCATCAGGTCTTGTGTAAAGATAGTTACCAACTCATTTAAATATATATGTAATTTTCAAATGTCTTTATTTTCATTTTTTATCAATTGAAAGCTATGGCGGTTTTATTCAATAAAATATTCTGTATAAGAATAATTTACATACTTTTAAGTCATACAAAACAATGACTGGATTTTATTTCTTTAAATAAGGTATTGATGAAAAACAAAACATATTTTTATATAGAATCTCATACAGATGATCTCTTTTCTCTACCACAACTAAAAACCATACTTAATAAATTACTACAAATTCAACAGTGTTATTCTTTTATAAGAGTTTTATTTCGAATAAAGGTACATGAGAGTTAAACATATAACAAAAAGAAGAAAACCACAACAGGTTATTATATCATAGGTAATGAATATTCATGATGTTCTAAAAACACGTTTGTCCAAGAAGATTTAAACAAATGAAATAGAAACCCTATAACTCATAACCCTATATCCCAAGCGAATCGGAAAGGAGACTCCCAGTTTGTCATGAAGAAGAAAGTCCACCTTTTGACAGCGCTCTAGTAATAGGGTTTCTATTTCATTTTTATCAGAGGTAATGTACAGATACATGGTGGTTTTCATCAGCTGTGAATATCAGTAACATGAAAATATGTAAATATTAACGTAAATTTTCTTAGAACAGAATTAGTAACATTTCATTCAATATATTAGTCAAATCACTGAATACCAAAAGTTTTAGAAAATATCGAAATACTAATCAGTGTTATAAAATGACGACATAACATTGTTGCCTTTCGTTTCGTGAATCTTAGCCAGATAATTATTAAAATGCAAAACTAGTCAGTTTTACAAGTGGATTAAGTAAATCATATATCTTTTTAATTTCTGTTCTATCTAAAACATGTTCACTGATGTTGACCGAAGAAGGTCGAAACGTTGTTCGCTTTTCTACATAGTGTTTTCTCCACCCATACCAGCCGTTTTTTACATATATAATGTTAAGTAATGTTAGATATCATGGTTTTAATATTCTGAACTAATTCGAAATGCCACATTTTCTTTTAGTGAGTTTAATTTCATATCAACAATTTTTCCTTAACCAAAAACAAAACGAACTTGTTTGTTTGGGAATTTCGCACAAAGCCACTCGAGGGCTATCTGTGCTAGCCATCCCTAATTTAGCAGTGTAAGACTAGAGGGAAGGCAGCTAGTCATCACCACCCACCGCCAACTCTTGGGCTGCTCTATTACCAACGAATAGTGGGATTGACCGTCACATTATACACCCCCACGGCTGGGAGGGCAAGCATGTTTAGCGCGACGCGGGCCCGAACCCGCGACCCTTGGATTACGAGTCGCACGCCTTACGCTCTTGGCCATGCCAGGCCTCAAAACGAACTGCTACCGTAATTTCTCTTTTAACGAATGACGTCAACAAGAAGATTATTTCAAGGAAAATTACGTAACTAGTATAACTATTGTCACGTGAACACATAGAAAACATCTCTTGAGCACCTTGTGGGAAAATTATTAAAATCCTTGGAATGATACAAATAAATTAATTATAGTTACACTTCTCAGCAACATAACGACTGAACTGACTAATTAAGTTGGAATATTTATCTCTACATTAACAGAAACTACAGATAAAATAATTATTTTTTTAAGAAAGGTAAAAGGTATTCTCAATGTTTCGTGTAACACATTCTGAAACACGTTTAAGTGATAATTTGGATAATAAATTTCTTGGTTATTATGTACATGTTACAAATAAAACAACAACCAAATACGTTAAAATACAAGAATAGTTCTCTGACACTAAGCTTCCAGCGGTGAGAAGGCCAATCTGTAAATTCTATAGGCAGCGGTTTATGTGTTTTGTTACCGCTAATGCTCCACACTTTCATGTCGAAGATGCGCGAAAACAGGTACTGTCAAGTTCCACTGTTCGATTAGGCAAGAGCAGACCAAGAGTTAATAGGAATGGGTTACCTCTTGTTTGTTAGTTGACATTTTGGGACGGTTACTGTCAATAGTAGCTTTGTGGGAATATATATATTTCGAGAAAAAAAGTGACATCATTAAATTAAGAAATAAAAAAGGTTTTAAAACTAGACATGTTTAAAGAACAACTAAACTCGGAGTGTTTTTACAAAAAACATATGAAATAGAAAATGGTGAAGGTAACTGATTAGAAACATATTATTTTAATCAGAAAAATTATCAGGAGAGTTTACAGAATGGAGTAACAATAAAATAATGTAAAGAGAACACAGTTTACGTGAACCAAGAAGCACAAATTCTAAATAAGAGTAGCAGTGAACGAATAGGATTATTCACATTTTTGTATGTTATCAGTTAAATAAATTTAAAAACATAAGATGGGAGTGAAGACAATTCAAACTCTCAACCAATGATGATTCGTTATCTGGTTACCTGATTCCAGGTGGCTCATGGCAGAATGGAAACCGCCTTATTTCGGGGTTTCATCTAGCGAGTATAAAAGGAACGAATTTTATCCAGCTGAATTAGTGATACCCACTAGCGTAAAACGAGAGAAATTAGGTAAGTAAATAGCTGGCTAGCAACCTGGTGTCAGAAATTTTCGTCTGAAACAAAAAAACCCTCTTAGTTACAGGATTTATAATATTTACAGATATTATGTTTGTTGTGATATTATACCTGTGGAGTTAACAGATTATTTACAATTTATATATGCGTATGTGTTTCTGTCTTTTTATCTAATAATTAGCTGTTAGAATTTGAAACTTTTGTGAATATAATTATGTTGTGTATTTGGTTTGTTTTCACCAGAAAGAACTACAATAATATATACCTAACATTCCTCTGAATGTGTTTACTTAATCTAAATCGTCGTCACTTTTCTTTACAGGTTGATTTACAGTACATTACTTTAGTAACGATGAAGTGCGTTTTACTCGTAGGTAAGATTAATTATTGTATTTTTTAATATCTCATATTTAATAAAATAAGGAAACAATCAAATTATTTTGCAAAACAAACAAACACCAAAACAGTGAAAAATATACATCACAATATAGATAACAATATGTAACAATATATAGCTATCTTTTTCAAATATTACAACAATTTTCATAGATCAAGTACTGTTCTGTGACTTACAAAATATCTCAACGTTAAAAGTGGAAAGTGTTCTTCATTCGATCTTATTTTATTACAACTACTTATTATACATTCTCGTTTGCAGCTTCCATGCTAATGGCAGTGATCTTTTCCTTACCACGGGTGAGTCAGCGAAACTTCTTCAGACACTCTCAAAAACTGAACTTAATCGGTCGATCGACTTAACTTTGTTGACTAAGAGCAATAACTCATATTCAATATATATATATGTATATTAGATGCTAAGACCTTTTCCTGTTTGAAAAAAGTGTACAAAATAACCGTTTTTAATTATTTTATTTTTTATTTTTCCTGGTTATACTTTACATAATCCATGCTGTACTCACGGATATCGAAGCCCAGTTTTGAACGTCTTCAGACCTACTCCTGAGCTTCTGGTGGCAAATTTTATTTTAAATTTGGCAGGTTTTTAGTTGTTTGAAGAAAGTGGTCACAGATATGTACACCTTCCAGCTTTACCCCACGGGGTTCTTCAGGAACATAAGTTCACCTTCTTGCCGCTTGCGTGCCCCATAATGAAATAGCACTAAGTTTACGGATTTACAACCCTAAAATCAGGAGTTTTATTCCCTTCTGTGGACACAGTAGATAACCCGATGTGACTTTGTTATAAAATACATTCACACATACAGTCCGCTCGCTGAATGGGTTATTAACACCAGTGAAGATGTCGATAGAAATGAAAAGATGGTTTTTTTCTGATAACTGTTTCTGGAGACTTCGAGAAATGAAGAATAAAGTTCCGTTGTAGATTTTTAGGTCTTCTACGGTGTTTTTCCTCAAGAGGTAGCAAACTGTATTTCATAAAACTAATATGTAAGTGTTTTAGTCACTTGCACGTGCCCTCCACATGGACAGCGGTAAGTTTTCGGATTGCCAACAGTGAAATCAGCGGTTAGATGCTATCAGTACACACAGCAGGTAGGCTGCTATGGCTTTACTATAATACTATAAAAAACACATACATAAATACGCTTGTTAACCAAATGATGCATTTATGTGTATTGATGTTAACCCGATTTAAACAATGTCAGTTATTCCTCATAATTAATGGAGTAAATGGGAGATTGCTTTCTAAATCAAAGTCAAGAAGAAACAAACTAAGAAATAGGCTCGAATGAGAATCTTATACGTCCATAACGTGTAGTGCATGATGAAAGCATTATTTTATTACGTATATTTGCTTGTTAGTATTGTACGATGTGACCAGTTAAACACATTACTAACTGTTAAGTTTATCGTCACCTTGTCAGTCGACGAGTGTAGTTTTTAAGAAACAAAGTTCTACAAAAGCTTCAAACACATTCAGGTTTCTATTACTTTTATTTAAGAAATATGTTTATTTAAAGTTAACACATCAAACGTAATTCGGTGCCAGATACGTGCCTTAGCTTGCAATTTATATACTATAGAAAGTTTAAATTTTGTTTCGGTTTTCATATGACGATTTGAAAAATTGATTTGTTTGTGTTTTTCAACCTGTTTATAGATTTACCTTTGTCTTATTGGAAAGTAGCCCATATTTATTTAATACGAAACTACGTATAGATAAAGAGTACTGTAATTCTATTCCAGAAATGAATGAGAACATACGATTTTGACTAAACAAATTCACGTAAAAGTTTTAAACGACTGCATTAATAGTGTTGTTAACACTGGAAACTGAAGACCTTTTT
The DNA here is from genome assembly GCF_004210375.1 of Tachypleus tridentatus. NCBI lineage: Eukaryota > Metazoa > Arthropoda > Merostomata > Xiphosura > Limulidae > Tachypleus > Tachypleus tridentatus. The sequence continues at coordinate 87,627,108 of NC_134834.1, read as the reverse complement.
TTCTCCATCTGGCAGGCAAAACGAGCTGCTTTTGAACTGCCAGACGGCGCGCAGCTCATTGTGGGCAGTATAAAAACAGGTTTCTACTGTGATGGGCTTGGACATGGCTATTATGCTGATACGACTAACAATTGCCAGATATTCCACGTATGTGTTCCCCAGGTGTTGGATAATGGAGAGCAAATTGTTAATCAGTACAGCTTTCTCTGTGGTAACCAGACCGTTTTTAACCAACTGACTCTCACTTGTGCCTTCCAAGAAGAAGCTATACCTTGTGCAAACGCTCCTGACTTTTACTTCGTCAATGACAACATAGGAATTGAGGACGCACTTTTCTTGACTGATGATGATGTACAGAGAGCAAATCAACTCATTGGTGGATATGGTTCTCGTGTACAGAAAAAATAAAACTTGGAAAACATATAAGATAATGATCAATTGACCAGTCTATGAATATTGTTTTTCAGTATGCAACAAACAATTTCCTTTTTCATGTATAGCTTATAGAGTGGTTTAATGCAGGCATAGGTGATTCTGTGTTTTCTTTCTTAATTCAGTATTATTTCTACAGGAATAAAGCTAATAACCTTGAGAACCAATTTATAATTTTAACAACAATTTTTTTTATAGTCTGTTCAATAAACGATATTCCATACAAATGGTTACAGTCTCTTATTATGCTCAACCATTTCAAATTTGTTTGTAAGCATTATCACTAATTTGTTTGTGAATTTTCCATTTGTTTGTGTTACTCCTCTAAAATAACCACGATGTTATTGGATAAAATAATGGTTATAACACAACTTTTGATAAGGTTAATTGACCTTATTAGCCGTCCCTAATTTAGCAGTGTAAGACTAGAGGGAAGGCAGCTAATCATCACCACCCACCTCCAACTCTTTCGCTACTCTTTGACCAACGAATAATGGGATTGAACGTCACGTTATAACTCCTCCAACGGCTGAAAAGGGGAACATATTTGGTGCGATGGGAATGCGAACCCACGAACCCAGATTACGATTCGCCCGCCTCTACCCATCTAGCCATGCAGGGCCTCAAAGAAATAGTAAATCCATGAACAAAATCTGTGTTGGATATTTCTATTACTTGTATCCATGTTTCATTATTGACTTTTAAAACTGCTGCCTAGATTAAACGAGTTTAGCACTCACGTGTTATATTTGTAATATACTTTAGAAATTACTTATTTATTAGTACAAATTAATTGATTGATTCCTTCAAATTAAAACATGTTCTTTCGTAATTTTTATGCAAAGTCTGTAATTATAGGGTTTATTGATCGTTTTACTTTTGTTTCTGGTCTTTTATCCAGCTTTCTTCAAATCACAGTTCTCAACTTTCTGGTCATGTGATTTGCTAGACCATCTGTTTAACAGCTTTTGTGATAGAGAAATATGTACAGCTGTTATTTTACACTTTCGTTCAAACTTTTTTCAGTTCCGGATAAAAGAAGACCTTTCTTTTCGTGAATGTTACTGACTTTTATTATTGTTTGAGATCTACATTGATATTAACAGCAATTTTTAACAACTACCGATAGATAGATTTTTCTTTAGACTTCGTGAGCCTGAGGGATCGTGGTAAAATTAGGCAAGGACGCAGAATCGTCGTTTTTTAGCATTAATAAGAAGCATGAAACTGATGTTTTTTGATAAAATTACACTTAATTAAGGTTCAAAGTTAGTGCTCCCTGACATCAAAAGTGATTGCAAATGTTTATCACATTAAGCTGAACTTTTCACAAAATAGATAGAATCAAAAACTAAAATAAATTCACAAGCAAAGCTTTTTAAATGAACATGTTGATCACTGGAAGACATTCATAGAACTCTATCAGTTTTCCTTCTTTGTATTTGTCTTTCAACATGTCATTGGATTGCACATCAATTAATTCTAAACTTCAGGTGGCAGTTTATCAATAGCACAATCAAATGGGTTTTGGAAAATCCTTATTTCTGTTGCGCTTGCATCAAGATCAGGAAAACGCTCCTTCAACTGCAGTTCCAAATCAGAGAGGATATCTTTCGCAAACCTACGTGGGAATGGAGAACACTTTTCTGGTTTGAACTTTTCACAATATGAAAAGTGTCTGAAACAACTCCTCATCGAAATGAGCCTGAGTTTTTGCCGAAATGCTTTAAAATCGGTCTACAGATGAACATGGTTTCGTCTTGTTATCTAAGACTGAATTTATTCAGGTACGTGGTGAAGTCGAGAGAAAAAGTTAATTTTCAAAGCCATTCAACCGTGAGTAACGGTTGAGAGCATTGATTTTCATTTAAAAAAATTTCAATCTCAGTTCTAAGCCCAAAAAGTCGAGAAATAACCTTTCCACAACAAAGCCATTGAGCTGAAGTGTGGTACCACAAGTCTTGATATGTTGCTTCTATTTCCGTCAAGAATTCATGGAATTGACGATAACAGAGTTCATGAGAACAAATGAAGTTAATTGTTAGAACTACATGCTGCACGGCACGTGACAGATACAGATATTTTCCACACACCGCCTGCTGATGAATAATGCAACGATGAATCATAAGCTTGGAACAACCCGCTCTTCTTAAAACTTTGTAAATTTATCCAACTAAACCTTTTCCTGCACTACTTATATTTTTACCACCATCCGTTGTAACACATTCCAGCTGTTTTCATTCCAGGTTGTACTGAAAATGTCCTCAGTGATTGTTCTGTCTTATAATACCTGTAAAGTGTAGGACACATCTGTTGACTCGTTAATCGCGATAGAAAACCACTCGAGCTCTTTGACCTTATCTTTCAACTGAGACACAATATTGTTTCCAATGCCTTCGATTCTACGTGCAACTGTATTCGTCGAAAGGCTAATATTCTTAAGTAATTCTGCTTTTTCTGGATAATTTCTTCGGCTACTTCAATCATACATAATTCAATTCGCTCACCATCTGTAAATGGTTTTTTCTCTTGGTTAACATGTGTGCCACTTGGAAACTTGCTCTTGTTACAACTTCATTCTCGGGTTTCTTCCTGTTAAATACAAACTGTTGTAACAACAAGATACATTTAAAGGCTTCGAATTTATGAGAATGTAGCATTCCCGTGAACTGAGAATAGTTTGATGACTGCTTACTTTTATAATGTATACGAATGTTGTATTCTTTTAGCACTGGAATAATCTCGTTGCATATTAAGCACAACGCTTTGTTACGTCATTCAATAACAAAGTCATACCTTCTCTGCTGTTCCTAAAAAACACGACATTCAAAGTAAACTTTTCTCTTCTTTCCTTGTCCTGACATAATAACTAGGTATAACTATTAATTCGAACATAAAGTAAACAGCAGCATTCATGAACACAATCGGACGTGCAGGGGGGTAGGCGTGGGAACATGCTACTTCAGGGCACTGGGATCGATAAGTGAGATTACATAATACTAAGTAATATGACGTTTTCCAGCAAGTAGAAAAGTGGTTTTCACCTCGATTGACTTTGGCTCATTTACGTTGTCTTTTTTACTTTTATATCATTAAAAATGAAAATAATAATAATATCATTATATCGTTTCATTACTTTAATGAACTGTTGGCGGGCTGTATCAAAACTACACTGGCTTTTCCTCAATTACGTTTTATTTGTTGTTCTTATGCATTAAAACATTATATTACTATTTTAATAAACTGTTGGTTGGCCGAAGTCTCGGGCTGTAGTTTGGAGACCCCTACTCTAAAACATAAAATGATTCTTTAAACAATTTAACGAATTTAATTATAAAAAAAAAATATCCAATTTAAATGATTGAAACGTTGTAAAGACAATCGCTTTTCACTTGTTGATGCATAAGTAAATCTAAGTGCTTGTGTTTTGAATGTTAAAGAGATATAAATGTACAGATAGTTTGTATAATAGGTTATTATTATTCTTATTTGATACGTATTGCCAAACGACTTTGAATTAAACTAATTACAAACTTAATAATATTTTCATACCGCAAGGGGCGCAAGATAATTAAAATTGAAAGAATACTCCTGGCAAAATGATTTTCCTCGGGCTCGAAATGCACATATGTAACTTCCTAAAAATAATAATAAATAAAGTGTGTCCATTGTTAAATTACTTACAACTTTGTTGGATGGTTGATTTGCATTCACAGGGATTGTTATATTGGCTTGTAACTTGAGTAAATCCATATCAGTTTACAGTGGCACCAATAAAACTTCCACATCAAACACAAACAAGATAGACCAGCTGGAGCAGAGCTTGATAAAAACTAAACCAAAATGATACGTTTAACAAAATCCTTTACGATTAAAAGTATCTAGAAAAACGAAGCTTTGTAGTCACATTTTTTCTCTCTCCTCTGTTTTAGTTCTGTCCTGAAGTCGACAATGAGCTTTAAATTTAAGAACAATTAACTTTTAACTTGCAACTTGATCAAGGAGCACGCTAGCTTTACTTTGTTTCTAAAGTCACATACACGCATAATTTACAGTTTACTTGAACCGTATATACACAGAGAATTGAAGTTTTAATTTTCTGAACGTTTGTGTTGATGTTCAATAAACAGTATTTTGAATACTGATAAACGAAACATCAGTGTTCGTATTTCATTTGATTTTTATAAAAATCTAGAATGTAGCTACAAAATGTCGCCATTGAGGACACCAAGTGAAATGTGTAGTCCTATAGTGCGCTAGAGTTCTCTTGAACAATCTTTCAAATTTATATTAATGGCGCTTCAGTAGCATACTGGCGTTCTTCGCACTTACAGTATTAGAAGCCAGTATACGGTACCAATGATGGGTAGAGCACAAATTGTCCCTAATTTATTAGAGTAATACTAGAGGGAAGGCAGCTAGTCATCACCACCCACCGCCAACTCTTGGGCTACTCTTTTACCAACGAATAGGGGTTTACCGTTACATTATAACGCCCCCACAGCTGAAACGGCGAGTATGTTTGGTGCGACGAGGATGCGAACCCGCGACCCTTTAGAGTAGGAGTCGCAAGCTTTAACACGCTTGGCCATGCCGGGCCAGCACCAGAATCATGTAGTTTATCAACAATGTTTAACCCTATTAACGACATTTCGATTCAACATTTTGTAAAACTGTGACATCATATAAGTGTGACAACGTTATTTCTGCGTTTGTTTTTTAATTTTACCCAAAGCCACTCGAAATCCAACTGCTTTAACTATCCCTCATTTAGCTGTAATAAACTATACGTAAGACAGAAAGTGATCACATTTCACCACCAGTTCTTCGGCTATTCATTACTAAATGACTGATGTGTTTAATCATTACATTATAACGTACTCATGGCAGAAAGGGCGAGTATGTTCGATGAAGAAGATTGGAATCCGGTAACCGCAAATTGCGAGTCGATTACTCTAACCATCAAATAACATAAAAAATAACACTTACTAGGAGAAACTCTCTGTGTTCCTTCAACCAAAGTCGCTGATATCTTGTATGACTGGGTTCTGTTCATACAACGGAATACGTTGTTTATTACTTTGAATGTATTTGGCTTGATGCTCATACATGTGGAAATGAAAATAAACTTCATAGTTTATCTATAAATTACTGTGAATAAATTACATTTAGATCAACCCTTCCTCTGTAAAATGTTATAGAAACTGATAGGATCGCTTTGCGAAACAGTTTGTATCAGTGTAATGCACCTGGCGGCCTGCGACGTCTTTTTTTTCAGTCCACACAAATGTTTGACCACGCATAAAAAAAATAATTGATGTAAACCGAATTTCAGAAATAACAAAAAGAAATAAAATTATTAATGTCCTAAAACCTATCAGTTCCTGAAATTTTTGTTATGAAGGCTATTCACAAGTTCATACTCGAAGGTAAATTCCTTTGTGAGAATCAAAATTGAGATCATTCATGAAATCAATTCATGGCGTATTAATAGAACAGTTATTGATAAAAATCAATTGGTTAACAATTTCTAATATGTATTAAAGCCAGTGCGTTTCGATAACATTACGTTCCAACAATGGTTTTTGTGTTTTGTTGTTTGGCAAATGTATATACTGACATTATTGTTAATCTATCTACAGAAAGTACAAAATTAAATGCATAGACAAGACATCTGTAAAAATATTTGTTGATTTCGTAATTATGAGTCTCCTTTGATTAAACAGGTTTGTTTTGCATTAAATGTTACTGATATTAACAGAAAATAGCTACATTCATAATCGATTAAAGTTTAAATTGAATCCATATTTTGTTTCATTAATAAAATTATGCCCTTGGTTTTAGGCCAGGTAATAAACACAACATTCTTACTTTGGGCATATTTTACAAACGTTCACTACAGTTATAAGGTTTTACGATGACTTACACCTACATCACTAAATACATAATGAGCAGACAGTAACTGAACTATTTCTCAGGATAAATATGTTTGGGCTTTTATGACTCCTCCCATTTATTAAAGTGATAAAGTGTGACGTGACACACATCCGCTTTTCCAAAGGTTAGATATATATATTTATATGAAATGATTTCACAGTTACAAATTAGAACACAATTTAAGACTAAAAAGACAGTTTGGATTTTTTATCCCCTCTGCCTCAATGCTGATTGGTTGAGTTAAACGAGCGATCACGAGAACGTTACGCGTATACTCATAGGTTCAGTCAGTTTAGAGTTTGTAAAAAGTACAGAGATGTTATTTCAAATTTATAAATTTATTATAGTTTTTTTTGTGTTGTATCTGTTTCTCTCACACGCACACAGAATCTGTAGTACTATTAAATTTTTTAAAAAATATCTTATTTCAGTGTCCACTTTTCTATTGTCCGATCCAAATCTTCAGAATAAATATTACTTTAGCTCATGGGTTTCAAGGGGTTGGACCACGATGCTTTAGTTCACTCAAGACTGTTTCAACATAAAGTGTAGCATTGTAATATTAATAACCTGCATTTAATTGTGATTTTAATATACTACTTCTGAGAGCTGATGCTGAAACACCTGTTAAACATGATTCAACTTGAAGGGTCATGTGTGAAAGTTTGTTTGCTTGTTATAAAGCAGAAGGCTACAAAATAGACTAAGAGTGATCTGAACATGTAGGTTTTCCAGCATCTACACTTACCCTTGAACTACATAGGGTATCTATGATAGATAATGAGGTGAAACATCAGTGAAATTGAACAAAAAATTAAGAAATATAGATCTCTACCTAAAATACACTGATTATTTTCTAAATATGCTATTGGAAATATCGAATGTAAATAACAAATGTTTTAATCACGTGTTTCAAAAGAAAATGTTTTCCATAATAAGCCTATGTATTCATGTATTCATTTTTCTACCACGATACAAAATTTTCGGTTGATATTCAGACTAGGTTTTGCATTCTCTTCTAGAACTTTCGTATCAAGTTTCATATATTAAACTCGTGTCTACCTAAGGTAAAAGTACTTTAATTCTCTGTCTTTAATTCAGATTGAACTTTTCAACAAACACGTTTCACTAGTCAGTGTACCAGTTGTTCCTTCATCGTATCAACAGATAAGAGATATTTCCATTTCATACTTCGGTGTTTATTCTGCGAAATGTAGAATACAGGTGCTCGTGTGTTTCATGTATAGAGATACTACTGTTCAAATTGAATACAATTCCAACGAGAAAGAATTTTGCATAAATTCCTATATCACTATATTTATTGATATAGATTTTCATTTCTAAAAAAATAAAAATTAAACTAAACAGAAAGATTCAGAAGGCTATTCACAATAAAACAATTTATAAATATTTATAACATAATAATTGTTAATTGTATGGAAGTTGTACTTCCAGTATTAATCTTATGACATATTCCACTTGCATCATCTAAATAATGAGGTTTATGTGTTGTGTTACCGCCAATGCTCCACACTTTCAATGCAAAATGCGCGAAAACAGGTATTGTCAAATTCCACTGTTCGATTAGACAAGAGCAGACCAAGAGTTAAAAGGAATGGGTTACCTCTTGTTTGCCAATTCAAGCTCTCAACGAAAGATGATTCGTTATCTAGTGACCTGATTCAAGTGGCTCATGGCAACAAGGAAACCGGTTGATCTAGTGGTTTCTTCTCGAAAGTATAAAGAAAACGAACTTTATCCAGCTGAATTAGTGGATACCTCAAAATGAAAAAAAAGTAGAGAAATTAGGTAGGCAAATATCTGGCTAGCCACCTGGCGTCAGAGATTTTCATTTGAAGCAACGAACTTCCTCAGTTACAGGATTCATAATATGTACGGATATTATGTTCGATATTATACCTGTGGAATTAACAGATTCTTTAAAATTTATATAAACGTATGTGTTTGTGTCTTAATATCTAATAATTAGCTGTTAGAATTTCAAGCTTCTGTGAATATAATTATACTATGTATTTGGTTTGTTTTCACCAGAAAGATTGTTGTTGTTTTGAATTAAGCACAAAGCTACACGATGGGCTATCCGTGCTCTGCCCACCACGGGTATCGAAACCAGGATTTTAGCGTTATAAGTCCTCAGACATACCGCTGAGACACTGGGGAACTCACGAGAAAGAACTACAATAATATATACCTAACATTTCTCTGAATGTGTTTACGTAAACCGAATCGTCGTCACTTTTCTTTACAGGTTGATTTACAGTACTTTAGTTTAGTAACGATGAAGTGCGTTTTACTCGTAAGTAAGATTAATTATTGTATTTTTTAATATCTTATATTTAATAAAATATGTGTGTAAAACATTTTGTTTAAATAATCAAAGTATTCTGCAGTACATAAAAAACACTATATCACAATATTGATAACAATATGTAACAATATATAGCTATATTTTCCAAATATTACAACAATTTTCATAGATCAAGTACTGTTCTGTGACTTACAAAATATCTCAACGTTAAAAGTGGAAAGTGTTCTTCATTCGATCTTATTTTATTACAACTACTTATTATACATTCTCGTTTGCAGCTTCCATGCTAATGGCAGTGATCTTTTCCTTACCACGGGTGAGTCAGCGAAACTTCTTCAGACACCGTCAAAAATTCAACTTAATCGGTCGATCGACTTAACTTTGTTGACTGAGAGAAATAACTCATATCCAGTATATATATGTATATTAGATGCCAAGACCGTTTACTTTTTGAAGACAAGTAAACAAAATAACCGTTTTTAATTATTTTATTTTTTATTTTTCCTGGTTATAATTTACATGATCTACTCTGTACCCACGGATATCGAAGCCCAGTTTTGAACGTCATAATTCTTCAGACCTACACCTGAGCTACTGGGGGCCATTTTTTTTAAATTTGACAGGTTTTTAGTTGTTTCAAGAAAGAGGTCACAGATACGTATACCTTCCAGCTCTACCCCACGGGGTTGTTCAGGAACAGTAGTTCACCTTCTTGCTGCTCGCGTGTCCCCTACTGGAGCATTGCTAAGTCTGCGGATTTACAACTCTAAAATCAGGAATTCTATTCCCCTCGACGGACACAGTAGATAGCCCGATGTGGCTTTGTTATACGAAAACACACACACATACAGTGTACTCGCGGAATGGGTTATTAACACCAGTGAAGATGTCGATAGAAATAAAGAAGATTGTTTTTTTCTGATTACTGTTTCTGGAGGCTTCGAGAAATGACGAATAAGATTCGATTGTAAATTTACAGGTCTTCTACCGTGATCTTCCGTAACAGGGAGCAAACTGCATTTCATGTAGAAGTGTTCTAGTCACTTCGACGTGTCCTCTGGCGGGACAGCGTTAACTTTACGGATTTACAACGTTGAAATCAGGGGCTAGATTCCTTCAGTTGACATAGCAGGTAAGGTGCTATGGCTTTGAAAAAATATACATATATGCAATGTCAGTTCCACATAATAAATGGGATAAATGGGAGATTGTCTTTTAAGTCAAAGAAATAGGCTCACATGAGAACCTTGTAGGTCCATCACGTATAGGGCATTATGAAAACATTATTTTATAACGCGAATTTATTGTTACTTTAGAAATGTTAATATTGTACGGTGTTACCAGTAAAATACACTATTAACTGTTAAGTTTACCATCTTGTCAATCTCCGAGTGCAGTTTTTAACAAACAAAGTTCTGAAAGAGTTTCAAACACATTTAGGTTTCTGTTACTTTCATTTAAGAAATATGTTTATTTAAAGTTAACACATAAAACGTAATTCGATGCAAGTTACGTGCCTTAGCTTGCAATTTAGATACTATAGAAAGTTTAAATTTTGTTTCAGTTTTCATATGACGATTTGAAAAATTGATTTGTTTGTGTTTTTCAACCTGTTTATAGATATACCTTTGCCTTATTGGAAAGTAGCCCATATTTATTTAATACGAAACTAAGTATAGATAAAGAGTACTGTAATTCTATTCCAGAAATGAATAAGAACATACGATTTTCACTAAACAAATTCACGTAAAAGTTTTTATACGAATGCATTACTATTGTTGCTTACACTGGAAACTGAAGTTCACGTTTTCTATATCTTACAGGCAAAACGAGTTGCTTACGAACTGCCAGACGGCGCGCATCTCGTTGTGGGCGATGTAAAACCAGGTTTGTACAGTGATGGGTTAGAAATGGCTGTTATGTTGATTTGACTAGCAAATGCCAGATCTTCCACGTATGTGTTCAACAGGTGTTGGATACTGGAGAGCAAATCGTTAATCAGTACAGCTTTCTCTGTGGTAACCAGACCGTTTTTAACCAACAGACTCTCAATTGTGCCTTCCAAGAAGAAGCTATACCTTGTGCAAACGCTCCTGACTTTTACTACGACAATAACAGCATAGGAATTGACGACGCACCTTTCTTGACTGATGATGACGTACAGAGAGCAAATCAACTCATTGGTGGATATGTTTCTCTTGTACAGAAAAAATAAAACTTGGAAAACATATAAAATAATGATCAATTGACCAGCCTATGAATATTGTTTTTCAGTATGCAACAAATAATTTCCTTTTTCATGTATAGCTTATAGAGTGGTTTAATGTAGGCATAAGTGATTCTGTGTTTTCTTTCTTAGTTCAGTATTATATCTACAGGAATAAAGCTAATAAACCTGAGAAGTAATATGTAATTTTTAACAACAGTATTTTTTTAGCATCGTATAGTCTGTTCAATAAACGATATTCCATACAAATGGTTAAAGTCTCCTATTATACTCATTCATTTCAAATTAAATTTTGTAAACATTATCACTAATTTGTTTGTGAATTTTCCAGTGTTAGGCCTCATGTGTTCTGTATTGACAGTTTACTTTTGTATGTATATGTATCGTATACTTACGTTTGTTATATGAAATTGTGCAACTTTGAATTGAAACTTGACATCTCTATATATCCACACTTTCAATTTTTTTTGTTAAACACCTTTTCAAATGTGCAAGTTTACCTGGAAAAAATTTAACAATATCAACGTCGATAAATATATTTAAAATATTTTCACACCACTAAAAGGTTCTCCATACAACGACTTTTCTGTTTGTCTTAATATCAAATAACACCATAAATTATGTTGTTCAAACTAAACTGGTCACAGGATCATAGATCAGCAACTTCAAGTAACGTGTAACCCGTATTAAACAATGATGAAAAATATATTGTTAAGATGTAATCACAAAATTCGATACCGATAAAAGAGGAATCTCATAAATATCTGAAATAACAAGTATTATAAAGAATAAAACTCAGTGTACAAGATATATTTATGGAAGTGTACGCACCACGAGGAAAGGAGTCCATTAAGTTCATACATATTGCCAAACGACTTTTGAATTCAATTATTTACAAATTTATTAATATTTTCAGACTGCAGGTGGCGCTAAATGATTGAAAGTGAATGTAGACTTCTGGCAAAATGATTTTCTTCCGGCTCAAAATGTACATATGTTACTTCCTAAAATTAATAATAAACAAAGTATGTCCATTGTTAAATTAAGTACAACTTTGTTGTATGGTTAATTGGCATTCACAGGTATTGTTATATTGGCTTAGAACATGAGTGAATCCCTATCTTTCTACAGGGAAAGCGTGTTAAGACGTGCGACTCGTAATCTGAGGGTCGCGTGTTCGCATCCCCGTCGCGCCAAACATGCTCGCCCTTTCAGCCGTGGGGGCGTTATAATGTGACGCTCAATCCCACTCTTCGTTTGTAAAAGAGTAGCCCAAGAGTTGGCGGTGGGTGGTGATGACTAGCTGCCTTCCCTCTAGTCTTACACTGCTAAATTAGGGACCGCTAGCACATATAGCCCTCGAGTAGCTTTGTGCGAAATTCAAAAAACAAAACAAACAAATATTCTACAATGGTGCCTCCCGCTAGTACAGCGGTAAGTCTCCGGATTTACAACGCTAAAATCAGGGTTTCAATTCCCCTCGGTGGGCTCAGGAGATAGCCCTATGTGGCTTTGCTATAAGAAAAAACACACAAACACACAGTGGCATATCAAACACAAGCAATACAGACCAGCTGGAGCTGAGCTTGATGAAAACTAAACCAAAATGGTACGTTTAACAAAATCCTTTAATTATCTGAAAGTTGGTACTAATGTTCCAACAAACAATATTTTATCTACTGATAAAAGAAGCATCAGTGTTCGTACTTCATTTGATTTTTATAAAAATATAGCTACAACATATCGCCATTGAAGACACCAAGTGAAATGTGTAGTCCAACAGTGTACCAGAGTTCCACTTAAACATTCTTTCAAGCTCATATTTAACAGCGCTCAAGTGGCATTCTGGCGTTCTTCAGTCCACAAAAATGTTTGACCACGCATAAAAAAAATAATTGATGTAAAACCGAATTTCAGAAATAAAGAAAAAAAATAAAATTATTAATGTCCTAAAACCTATCAGTTCCTGAAAGTTTTGTCATGAAGGCTATTCACAAGTTCATACCCGAAGGTTAATTCATTTGTAAGCCAACCAAAATTAAGATCATTCATGCAATCAATTCATGGCGTATTCATAGAACAGTTATTGGTAAAAAATCAGTTGGGTTAACAATTTCTAACATGTAGAAAAGCCAGTGCGTTTCGATAACATTACATTCCACCAATGGAATATATCCTGACATTATTGTTAATCCATCTACAGAAAGTACAAAATTAAATGCATAGACAAGACATCTGTAAAAATATTTGTTGATTTCGTAATTATGAGACTCCTTTGATTAAACAGGTTTGTTTTGCATTAAATGTTACTGATATTAACAGAAAATAGCTACATTCATAATCGATTACAGTTTAAATTGAATCCATATTTTGTTTCATTAATAAAATTATGCCCTTGGTTTTAGGCCAGGTAATAAACACAACATTCTTACTTTGGGCATATTTTACAAACGTTCACTACAGTTATAAGGTTTTACGATGACTTACACCTACATCACTAAATACATAATGAGCAGACAGTAACTGAACTATTTCTCAGGATAAATATGTTTGGGCTTTTATGACTCCTCCCATTTATTAAAGTGATAAAGTGTGACGTGACACACATCCGCTTTTGCAAAGGTTAGATATATATATTTATATGAAATGGATTTCACAGTTACAAATTAGAACACAATTTAAGACTAAAAAGACAGTTTGGATTTTTTATCCCCTCTGCCTCAATGCTGATTGGTTGAGTTAAACGAGCGATCTCGAGAACGTTACGCGTATACTCTTAGGTTCATTAAGTTTAGAGTTTGTAAAAAGTACAGAGATGTTATTTCAATTTTATAAATTATTATAATTTTTCTTTGTGTTGTATCAGTTTCTCTCACACGCACAAAGAATCTGTAGCACTATTAAATTTTAAAAAAATATCTTATTTCAGTTTCCACTTTTCTATTGTTCGATCCAAATCTTCAGAATAAATATTACTTTAGCTCATGGCTTTCAAGGGGTTGGACCACGATGCTTTAGTTCACTCAAGACTGTTTCAACATAAAGTGTAGCATTGTAATACTAATAACCTGCATTTAATTGTGATTTTAATATACTACTTCTGAGAGCTGATGCTGAAACACCTGTTAAACATGATTCAACTTGAAGGGTAATGTGTGAAAGTTTGTTTGCTTGTTATAAAGCAGAAGGCTACAAAATAGACTAAGAGTGATCTGAACATGTAGGTTTTCCAGCATCTACACTTACCCTTGAACTACATAGGGTATCTATGATAGATAATGAGGTGAAACATCAGTGAAATTGAACAAAAGGTTGAGAAATATAGATTTCTACCTAAAATACACTGATTATTTTCTAATATGATATTGGAAATATCGAATGTAAATAATAAATGTTTTAATCACGTGTTTCATAAGAAAATGTTTTCCATAATAAGTCTGTGTATTTATGTATTCATTTTTCTACCACGATACAAAATTTTCAGTTAATATTTATACTAGGTTTTGCATTCTCTTCTAGAACTTCCTTATAAAGTTTCATATATTAAACACGTGTATACCTAAGGTAAAAGTACTGTAATTGAGATTGAACTTTTCAACAAACACGTTTCACTAGTCAGTGTACCAGTTGTTCCTTCATCGTATTGGCAGAATAAGATACTTCCATTTCATCTCTCGTTGTGTTTATTCTGCCAAATGTAAATATTCACATCTTGTAACGATAATCCAGACATGAGTAGAATTTTATTGTACATTGTCTTCATAGCCCTAGTAACATACTTATTCGTCAGATCTGCAAGAGATCTTCTGGAATATTGTCTTCTGTTAGGACATGTAAATAAATTTATTCCTAACAAGTTTTGATATAAATATTTCTCTTCATGATGGTAGAATAATCGCTGTCCCAACTTTCAGTGGATATGTTATTATGGATTATTTGGTAAAAGTAAATGAGTAGTACAGTTTTTATATTGATATATGAAATGGATTTATTACTTAACACTTTTAACAGCCTACTCTAACCTGTATTTGTAAACTTAAGTACATAAACAGCATATTAACAGAATTATATTTCTTGTGGAATAATAAAAGGTTCAATAATTATGTTAAAAAATAAGTTTCTTTTTCTATTTGTTTTTAGAGGGGCAATACAATAAGGAAGAAATAATTATCTTCAATTATGTTTATCACGTGAATTTAATATATTGCTGTTCAAGGATGAATCAATATTTATTTCCAAGATATATTTTCAACAGTAAAACAAAAGAAAACAGTAAATACTTTATGCATTACATATAAAAATCTCCACAGTCAAAGTTCAATATATTACTAAGACCTGTCTTATATCATCTTTGTTCTTGATTGTCTTTCAAGTTGTAATATTCGGATACAAAGTTACTTGTGAGCTATTATTTGTAGGTAGTTTTTAGTCTGTAAACAGTTATGTAGCTAAAAAAGGATTTTACTATTTGTAAGAGAAGCTTTCAAACACACTCATATTATTTAAGTATTTAAGATGTTAGAGATATCACACACATCTATGATCTATCTAGTATGATCACCTCTGATGCTGTAAACAACAGAAAGTTTTGCACACTTTGTAACAACTGATATCATTAAAGTTATTAATTTCATGATTCAATATTGCAGTTGTGAACTATTGAAATTTCATGTTTATAAAAGAACTAATATAAAAGGTGTTTTAATATATATATTTATGTGCAATGATTGCTGTTACAAACAAACTGCTTATGAACTAGTATATTCTGTTGAGAATAAAATTACGCCGATCCCAAGGCTGGTAACTTTAAGAAACCTCTACTGCAGATTTAATTGATGGTGCAAATCGTAAAATTTTCTGATGTGAGATTTCTCAACCAAACAGTTTAACGTTTCGTGCTTCAGAAACGTCAGATTTACTCGAAGCCACATCCGCTATCCATATGACTAATCACTCTAATTTAGGCATAATGTAGGAAAAACCATTCTATGGTTGGGAAAGCGACTGCCCAGGGACCCGGATGAATGAAACCTGGTTATGCCACAAAACACCTTTACGTTACATCTATGTTTAATAGTTAAAACACCTTTAGACTAATAGACTATATCTTTGTTTAATCATTAAACCATCTTCGGACTACATCTTTGTTTTCTCAGGAAAACAACTTCAGACAACATCTTTGTTTAATCATAAAACCTCCTTTAGACTACTTCTTTCTTTGTTCGCGAAACCACCTTCAGACAACAATTTTGTTATTTCATAAACAACATAGTTTTTGGCTTTTATTTGCATATAGAAACTTGATACGTCAAGAATGATCGAAATAATAGTTTCAGCAATAATTAACACATGCATTTAATACATATAGATTGTTCTATTTAGTACGTTCTTCAAAATGTTAAAAGAGAGACAAAAGAGAAACTCCTGGTTGTAGGATACTTCTGTCTACACTCATTGACAACGTTCACTATTACGGTGTCAGTCACTTAAATATAATAAATTTTGGGTTCAGATAATTATAAAAAGCAGCCATAACGAAATCAACTTCTTATTAATCAAGCTTCACTATGTATTTTGTCACGGAAGATATGTTGAGTTTCTTTAATATACATTTTATTCAATAAACCAACTTCCAAAAATAAACGTTTCTTTATTTTATCAAGTGATTTAACTCATCTGTAATGAACATTTTTGCTGTGTAAGAAAAGTTCAACATGACCTCTTCAACGAAACTTTATGAGGTTAAAGAGGTCATGTTGAACTTTACATTACATTTTAGAATCTTATTTCATACGAAAAATGCATATTTAGTTTTAATTCGTGTAAAAGACTTCGAATTCAAAACGACATTTGTAAAGGGAATGGTGTAAGTACAAATCATGTGACTGCCCATTCTGTGTTTGGAATTTTAGCTAATTTGAGAAACTGCGTCTCTATTCAGTAAGTACCGGAGCACCTGGATTCCATGCCAAACAAAATAAGCACATTCAACTACGACACGAAAATATCTGGAACCTGTTATTATGTTAAAGTAACAAGTGGTACACTGAATTATCGAAAGTGTATTCGTTGGAAAGTCTTGAACTGTAACGAGGATTAAAGTACTTGTATCCTAGGTAGACACGTGTTCTATACATCAAACTTGATACGGTAGTTCTGAAACAGAACGTAAACCGTAATCTGAATACAAACCTAAAATTATGA
The DNA here is from genome assembly GCF_004210375.1 of Tachypleus tridentatus. Classification (NCBI taxonomy): domain Eukaryota; kingdom Metazoa; phylum Arthropoda; class Merostomata; order Xiphosura; family Limulidae; genus Tachypleus; species Tachypleus tridentatus. The sequence continues at coordinate 87,609,979 of NC_134834.1, read as the reverse complement.
TTCGTAGCCTAAAAATTAAAAGGTCGCCGAGAATATAAAGCATCACCGAAATGTCATTCCTTACCACTACCAGTTGTATATTAATAACACCATACTTTACTTGGTTTCATTAGACTACTGACTCACTTCTCATACATTATCTTTTTGTATTTTATTTCAAATAAGAATTTACATAAAAGGCTTAGAATTCAGAACGATATAGATAAAAGGAATGGTGACAATATTCTGTAGCTGGAATTGTAGCTAATTCAATTGGTACTGTTCCTTTACATGAAGCACTAGAGAACATCATTTTCATATCTGGCAGAATAAACCCACCGATCGATAATATCGAAATATTTGTTGTAAGTTATTGTTTTAAAACAATGAATGGTACATTGGCTCATAAAGCATACTTGTTGGATGGAAAATTCTTTTCCATAGTTTCCGTATAAAGTTTAGTGTATAATCCACGTATCTATGCACTAATCTTTATACCGAAGTTATGGAACAGAACACAAAGATTAACACGTTACAGGAAGTGTAAAGCATTATCGAAAACATTTGATCATGAAGCACTTGTGCACAACATTTGTTTTACATATAGAATATGCCCAATAGCGTATTTAGAAAGCAGCAGTATGTTTTGATACAAAACTTGGTAACATTTTAATTACTTTTAACCACTGTTAATATTAAACACTACAAACGTTAGAATAAACAATCTTTATATAATTCAACTTAAAATTAAACACACATCGTTAAATGTATAGTTTTCACTCCCTATATTTTTAACTGTTCAAGTGAAATAATGATACTTGCAAACCTAGCATGGTAGTTTATAGAAGTACAGAAGCAAGGTAAACACTTACAACAATTGCAGTTTACAAAAATATTATTAAACTACTTGTCGTTTGCATATGACAAACTACAGTTTTGTGGTGTAAGTACTTTTAGCTAAAGACATCAAATAGTAATGACATGTCATCGTATCAGTAGATTTCGTTGTATAAAGTTTGGTTTGAATTTCGCGCAAAGCTACACAAGGACACTTGTACCAGTCGTCCCTATTTTAATAGTGTAAGACTAGAGGTAAGGCAGCTAGTCTTCACTACCCACCGCCAACTCTGTGGGCTATTCTTTTACCAACGAACAATGGTATTGACGGAACATTATAACGCCCCCACGGCTGAAAGGTCGAGCATGTTTGGCGCGACGGGGATGCGAACCCGCGACCCTCGGATTACGAGTCGAACGCCTTAACACACTTGGCCATGCCGGGCCTGTCTCCAAGTGCATTTTTTAAGAAACAAAGTTCTTTAAGAGCTTCACACACATTCAGGTCTCTATTACTTTTATTTAAAAAATATGTTTATTTAAATTTAACACATAAAACGTAATTCGGTACGAGATACGTGCCTTACCTTAGAATTTAGATACTTTAATAAGTTCAAGTTTTATTTCAGTTTTCAAATTACGATTTGAAAAATTGATTTGTTTGTGTTTCTCAATCTGTTTATAAATATATTTTCGCCTTATTAGAAAGTAGTCCATATTTATTTAATACAAAACTAAGTATAGATAAAGTGTACTGTAATTTTATTCCAGAAATGAATGGGAACATACAATTTTCATTAAACAAATTCACGTAAAAGTTTTTAAACGACTGCATTAATAGTGTTGTTAACACTGGAAACTGAAGACCTTTTTTTCTACATCTAACAGGCAAAACGAGCTGCTTTTAAACTGCCAGACGGCGCGCAGCTCATTGTGGGCAATATAAACACAGATTTCTCGTGTGATGGACTTGGATATGGCTATTATGCTGATGTGACTAACAAATGCCAGATATTCTACGTATGTGTTCCGTCGGTGTTGGATAATGGAGACCAAACCATTTATCAGTACAGCTTTTTCTGTGGTAACCAGACCGTTTTTAACCAACTGACTCTCACTTGTGTCTTCCAAGAAGAAGCTATACCTTGTGCAAACGCTCCTGACTTTTACTTCGTCAATGACAACATAGGAATTGAGGACGCACTTTTCTTGACTGATGATGATGTACAGGGAGCAAATCAACTCATTGGTGGATATGGTTCTCGTGTACAGAAAAAATAAAACTTGGAAAACATATAAGATAATGATCAATTGACCAGCCTATGAATATTGTTTTTCGGTATGCAACAAACAATTTCCTTTTTCATGTATAGCTTATAGAGTGGTTTAATGCAGGCATAGGTGATTCTGTGTTTTCTTTCTTAATTCAGTATTATTTCTACAGGAATAAAGCTAATAACCCTGAGAACCAATTTATAATTTTTAACAAGAGTATTTTTTTAGCATCGTATTGTCTTCTCAATAACCGATATTCCATACAAATGGTTAGAGTCTTTTATTATGCTCATCCATTTCAAATTTGTTTGTAAACATTATCACTAATTTGTTTGTGAATTTTCCAGTGTTAGTCCTCATGTGGTCTGTATTCACAGTTACCTGTATATATGCATCGTATACTTATATTAAATTGTTCAACTTTGAATGGAAACTTGACATCTCTATACTTCCAGAGTTTCATTTTTTTCTTAAACACCTTTTCAAAAGTCCAAGTTTATATGGAAAAATCTCACAAAATGGTCACAGAATAATGGATCAGCAACTTCAAGTAACGTGTAACCCGTATTAAACAATGATGAAAAATATATTGTTAAGATGTGATAACAACATTCGATACCGATAAAAGAGGAATCTCATAAATATCTGCTTGTTCTAAGTTATCAAATAAGAACTATGGTAAACAATGAAAGTCAATGTACAAGATACATTTATGGAAGTGTACGCACCACGAGTTTATTAAGTTTTGAACTCACGTCTTATAGCACCTCTCAATGACTCATCGGTAGCTCTGTGCTTAGAAATATAAATATCGGGTGTCGATATCCGTGGTGGGCAGAGAACGGATATCTCGTTGTATAGCTTTGTGCTTAACAACGAACTAACAAACTCTCCGTAAACATTTCGTAAATTTAACCCTCATGTAATATTATCCTACACAAAAACTGGGAGCTAAATGAACAGCTCAGGTTAACAAGTCTTAATGTTAAATATATAATAATTATCCAGCTTTATCTTTGACAATTCTATTTTCAGGTATTATAAAATATATACAATCTTTAAAAGATATTTATGGACTAGATAAGTTCATAAAGTCGTCAGTTTACTTACCAGACTTCTATTGGACAATTTATAAATTGAATGCACTTTGTTCTGAGCAGGTTATGAAATCTATCGGAATTCCAGTAAACTAAATAATTGATACGATGATTCATAAATGTATGTAGTTATTACTTAGGAACAGTTGTATGCTTAAGTTACTTTATGTGTATTACTCTTATATGCTTTCTCGATATGCTAGCTTTCAGTGTATTTTAATTAATTATTTAACATATTCCAGGCTACTCTTATTTATGTATCTTATGTCATTTCAGATATTAATCATTAAAAGAACTGTGTTGCTTTGTTAGCTTATTATATGATCTAGGAGATATTATTGTAATTACAGTTGAAAATATATTGATAAGAGGGAGGATGATAAACCGATGTTGTCTACTCTTTTTGTTTTGTTTTGTGACAATGCATGTGATTAGTTACACTGGAACATTATTAGCTGGATCACTCTTTATTTCTGAGGTAAGGTAGGTAGAATTCTTAGCTCAAAAGTTAGTCATAATTACACGGTATTTGTAAGTCAGTAGACAGGCACAATAAAGTATGATTCGAATGAACTTTTAATTTTTTTTAATATTGTAAAGTGTGCACCCATAGCTAAATACTGCCTGCCTTTAAGATCTTCGATGAAATAGTAAATCCATGAACGAAATCTGTGTTGGATATTTTTAGTACTCGTATCCATGTTGCATTATTGACTTTTTAAACTGCTGCCTATATTAAGAGTTTAGCATTAATGTGTTGTATTTGTAATATATACTTTAGAAATTACTTATTTATTAGCACAAATTAATTGATTGATTCCTTCAAATTAAAACATGTTCTTTCATAATTTTTATATAAAGTCTGTAATTCTAGGGTTGATCGTTTTACTTTTGTTTCTGGTCTTTCGTCTTGTCTTCTTGAAATCACAGTTCTCAACTTCCTGGTCATGTGATTTGCTGGACCATCTGTTTCTCAACTTTTGTGATACAGAAATATTTGTGTTATTCTACACTTCCGTCCAAACTTTTATCAGTTCAGGATGAAAGAGGACCTTCCTTTCGTGAAAGTTACTGACTTTTATTGTTGTCGCAGCGTTCCATTGATATTAACAGCAATTTTAACAACTCTGAAACTCACACGTATGTATATTTGATTTTTTATGTTCTCCTCTCTCCGTTGACGTTTATAATTCATTCAAAAGATGAGTAAAGACTTTCCAAGAATTAGTTATTCCATTGTTATAAGTTATTCTTCGATATTTCAATTCAGTTGTTTGCTATAGAGAGATTAAAAGTTTATAAAAATAATCTTAGATGATCTTGATATGTTTTTAATGTTAATTACCTAAAATTTAAAAAATATCAAGAAACAAGGAATTATATAAAAAGGAGAATTAATGTAACATTTATTTAGTTTTCATGCTTTAGTTCCTTCGATAATTGAGAAATTAGTGATGTATATATCTTCGGTTAGTCGATGGATGTGAAAAAAATGTACAAATAGGTTTATTTGTACATTATTCATAGTACCATTAGTGAGTAATTTTTTTTGAAAGTGAGAAATCTTTTTGCCAATTTAGAAATATAACTATGTACAATTAGACTGTACTTCGCTTTATTTTCATCAATAATTTAAAATGAACGCCCATTAAAAGAACATATGACAACACTGATATCAGAAGTGGGATTATTCTGGTGAAAAGGGAAATTAGATTAAGATTTTGATTCGCTTTAATTAAACATAGCAACCAGATCCGGCAATGGGATTAAATCGCTATTAGGAAGATGAAACACTTAAGATCGAAAGAAGGAAAGATAAAATTAAAAGATGTAAATCGGAATTTAAAAGAAGAACTAAAAGAAGGAGACAACATAACGAACTGGAGTTGAAAATAAATCTGTTTGAAGACAAAACTGATTAAACTATTGGAAGTATGTAGAAAAATAACAACAACAATAATGAAAAAGTACAGAAATGTTGTAATAACAAAGTCAAAAATATACAAAACAAATATCACTGAGAAAGGAAATAACACGTTTACGGTAGAAAATAATATTAGTGATAAAATAAACATCTAGAAAACAAAGTAATAAAGACAAAAATCAAACCAGCTTCATCTCTTTCCGCACCTGCTTAAGAATTCCAATACGAAACGTAATTTGCTTACTACAGAATACGGAACATGAGATCCTACCCGGTACACATCCGTTGCCACTGCTGTTTTTCCATTTGTTATTACAGGACCTTCCTCGACTATTCGAACTAATAGTCACAACCAATCTGAGTTTCAAGACTTAATCGGGCAGTTCAATAACATTGGTTGAGAAACCAAACAATCATGGAAGGGTATAATGGGAGACATGTGAGTTTTAAATTATTACCCGAGTGAATTGGTGGAATAATGAATAACAAGCTATTCTTAGTTTTGACTATTTAAAAAGAAACTGCTGACATGATAATGATACCAAATATAGAAAGTGTATAAAGTATAATTCCTAGAATGTTCTTGAATGTTAGCGATCCAACGATTTTACAAAATAACAGAGATGAAGATATGAACTGACCTGATTATTATTAGGAGGACTGCTATTTGGATTATTTTGAGCAAATAACTCACCCAATGAAAGAATGCGTTATAAAACTACCTTGCACAGAAATTATTCACCAAGTTTTCATATACAGCTGTTCTTATCCAGGGTCCATTTTTTATATGTAATTTAACTTAACGAATTTTCCTTTAGTATTTTAATTCCCGCGTATAGTGTGGGCAGTGTACTTTTCGTCTTCACATGTTCTGGAAATCGTTATGTACGTGTATATCGCACGGAGCAATTCTAACAGTGATTGGCCTTTGTGTACTGCCCCTCACTAGTACAGCGGTATGTCTACAGAGTTACAACGTTGAAATCAGGGGTTCGATTCCTCTCGGTGGCCTCAACAGATAGCCCGATGTGGCTTTGCTATAAGAAAGCACATAACCTTTGTCTATTGATTGGTTTATTGTCGTATTCATTAGTAATTGTACGTGCGCGTGTGAGTGAATTAATCGCATTACTTGAATTAATAAATACAGGGTGAGCTTACACCACCTGTAATTTGCACATACGTATTTTTAAACAATGCTTTGTACATAAAACACAGAAGAGTGACAGAAATTGAATATTACTATGAAACTGTTGTAATAAATAATGTTACGATCAAGATAAAAAAAAACACACCAAAATATTCGACCCACCAGTGCACAGTGGTATGTCTGTGGACTTACAACTCTAAAAGCCATGTTTCGATAGCCGTGGCGGACAGAGCTTTGTGTAGTTTTGTGCTTAGTTATAAACAATAGCATTCGAAAAAGTTTTGACGGATTTTTATCAGCAAGCGCCAACACATAAACCACTTAGTTTGACAAAATGAACGCGTTATCTGCGTAAGAGTTGGAGTTTTAAATTCAGAATTCCAGCTTTTCGTGGTTTTGATTTCATCTTCTGATGGTTAAATAATGGCAAACGATGACTACGTCAGTATATAGAATGTGTCAAGTCAAAAATTAAGACTGAAAAATACTGTTTATTCGTATTGTGCGCTGTTCGCCGGTATTTAGGATATTTATATTTGTACTTTATTGGCGCTTTTAAATATTAGCAGTGAACGAAATTTCTTGATCGTTTCTTTTTAAACTTCACATAAAGCTACACAAGAGCTATCTACGCTAGCCATCCCTAATTTAGCAGTGTAAGACCAGAATGAATAAGCTAGTTATCCCCACCCACCGCCAACACTTGGGCTACTCTTTTACCAATGAATAGTGGGATTGACCGTCACCTTATAACGTCCCCACGGCTGAAAGGGCGAGCATGTTTTCTTTTGACACAATACAGGTTTCCAGTAAGACGATTCAATACTTAGAACTATATAACAACAATCTTTCAACCATACCTTGTTGTATGTCGCTACCGAATAAGCCTCTTGTTTGATACCAGAGTTCATCAGGTGAGTAGTTAACAACACAGAAAGCTTTATTTAAAAAGCGATTAATAACAATCGCCTATGAAACAACAAGTCTTATAGCTTAAAACACTTCGTTGGTAGAATATGGTAATTAGACCAATAACAAACGAAGTCACCTTATTTTATATTCACCCAATATGAGTTTCCATGAAAAACAATGTTTATAATAGCGTTCCAATTATAACTTGCTGGTTGAATACTAATACCGACAAAACATTTCACTTTCAGTTACAGTTCGTAGTGAAAACCTACATCGAGTCAGTGGAGAATGATTTGATTAAGGTTGTTGCCTTTTTTTATTATGAGGTATTATCAGATATGCTTGGTTAATAAGTGTTGTATTTTGCCCATTGAAGTCTTTTACACCATGGGAGTCGAACTATATATAAAAGCTTAGTATAAAATTGGTTAATTAACCTGTTCTGAGACTTATAACTCTGAATGTAGACAACAGTGGGCTGTGAAGTTTCACAAAGGCATTAGAATTAAAAAATGGCCGCTGTGATATTTATTTGTTAAAATATACATAGTTGAATGATTACGTGAAATTGTCGGCGTTGTCTCTAAAGATGTAAAGAATGCTTCAGTTCTTTAGAGGAGAGTTATTGTTTTTGTTGTTTTTGAATTAAGCACAAAGCTATACAATGGGCTATCTGTGCTCTTCCCACCACAGTATCGAAACCCGAATTTTAGCGTTGTAAGTCCGCAGACATACCGTTGAGCCACTGGGGGGCTAGAGGAGAGAATACACGAAATTGTCCAATATTCAACACGTGGAGTGAGACAGATGCTATCTTTCAGAAGCAACACAGTATACCTGTGATTTAAGGTAACTCCAGAACCAAGAACAACAGTACATGAATTATGGTAGGACTCTGGGCGTGTCAAAGAAAAATATTTGCTATTTATTCAATATCCAAAGACTAATCCCAGCAACATCTTCACATGTCATGCGGCTTAGGACAGTGCTCATTAATAACATATTCTACAACATGAATTTGTAGAGTACACTGTTAATCCTATTAAAAGAAGAATGCCCAGTGACAAAACTCGTTGTAAACCTAACCTATACAGTGACTTTCTCATCATGAAAAAATATTACGCTATAATATTAGGGTTTGTATCTTCCCTGGGCAACTCAGTTTCAGGTATTGATCTGGCTATGAATAAACAAAATAGATTTCATGAGCCTCTACATTCCGACAAGTTTTGTGGCATCAGTCATTACTCTAGACAAAAACCTAAGTGAAAAGTTTAGTCGTTCTCTTGGTTCTAGTATGTGAATTCTTTACAGCCTGTACTAATACAGGTTTAACATTTTACGAACGACCTTCCAATTATAGGATTTCATATTATTTGGCAATCAGGTTAATGATATATTATTCATGCGCGCTTTTTTTGCAACAGCGAGCACCGTTTTCCTAACTTTCACAACAATTTCAACAACTGATTCTATTGCTTCAAAGTTTAAAACAAATTTCGAATAATCGCAGATCCTTTTGTGGGCATCAATTTCATCTCGACTTGCTTACAGCATCATACTGTCATATAATAATGATTTGCAAATGTAGTTATTGTAATATGTCCAGACACCATATTCAGAACCTTCTCAGAAAGAATAGACGAATTACGTTTGTTCTTACTATTTTAAAACTACTCATGTCTTTGTGACCATTGTTTTCACAGCGGGGCCCGGCATGGCCAAGCGTGTTAAGGCGTGCGACTCGTAATCTGAGGGTTGCGGGTTCGCATCCCCATCGCGCCAAACATGCTCGCCCTTTCAACCGTGAGGGCGTTATAATGTGACGGTCAATCCAACTATTCGTTGGTAAAAGAGTAGCCCAAGAGTTGGCGGTGAGTGATGATGACTAGCTGCCTTCCCTCTAGTCTTACACTACTAAATTAGGGACAGCTAGCACGGATAGCCCTCGAGTAGCTTTGTGCGAAATTCAAAAAACAAACAAACAAACTTTTCACAGCTGGCACGTCTTTCATATCTTGATTATTTTACGGAGTAACGCGAATAGAACACTAAAAAGGCAAGGGCTCATGTTATAAAAAGGTTCTTTTCAAGAAGCGCAAAGTAAACTTTGTACTTCGGTGGTGGATGTGATGGTAGCAAGTTACCAGTAAATAGATCCTATCTTATTCTTGTTCTAAAGTTGTTCTTATAAGCATTTTTGTATCTCAAACTTTTGATAGTCATGGACATTTAATACTTTTTATGTCAGAGAAAAGGGCATTTTTGAGCAGGAGGACACGTCAGTGGTTCCCCTTACGACGTTATAACCCATATTTCTTCAGTAGATGTAGAATAAGCCGAAACTTTTTTTTGCTTACAAGTTAAGCAAAAAGCTACTCAATGGGATACGTATGATATGCCCACCACGGGTATCGCAATCTGGTTTCTAGTCTTGTATTCTGTAGATATATTACTGTGGCACTAGGAGGTCGACCAAAACTGACTTCATTCTAATCCTCCATATTAATAAATTATTTACTATTGTTTGTTTGTTTATAGGATCGTATATGATGTCAAGAAATTAGCCACGATGTTTTTATTGAATATTACTCGCAAGGCCCGGCATGGCCAAGCGTGTTAAGGCGTGCGACTCGTAACTTGAGGGTCGCAGGTTCAAATCCCGGTCGCACCAAACATGCTCGCTCTTTCAGCCGTGGGGGCGTTATAAGCAACGGTCAATCTCACTATTTGTTGGTAGAAGAGTATCCCAAGAGTTGGCGGTGGGTGTTGATGACCAGCTGCCTTCCCTCTAGTCTTTCACTGCTAAATTAGGGACGGCTAGCGCAGATAGTCTTCGAGTAGCTTTGTGCGAAATTTAAAACAAACAAACAAATTTTTGTATTAATTTCATTTTACCGTTTCCTTACTAATGCTATTTTGTTTGTTTCAAAACTTTCACAAAAAAGAACTATCCTAAAGACCGTCTCTGCATAACTGTCCTTAAATTTTGAGCAGATTAGTTGACAAGAGTGAGGGTAATTTTTCTACAATACCTACTGAAAACTCTTGGGTTTATCTTGTCTGACTACAAAGTGGAACTGACTACTATACTTATAGCGCGCCCACGATCCTAAAATATGGAGAGTATTTTCACAAATACTAGTCGCGCACTATGTACCATCGAAATCTGGCCATTTAATTGTTAAGCTACACCTAATCTATTATTCATAAAGAAGCACAAAAAAGGGAAAAAATACAGTTACAAAATAATATAGTGTTCTGTGATTACAATACTATATCGCAAGTAGCTTATATGAAAACCATCATTAGAATATAATTCATAGCATGCTTTGCTAAGATAGCTGTGATATATTTCATATCTTAGATGAAGGTTATGGAAGTAGAATTAAATAAGTAAAAAAAAATAGCCTATAACCCTCAGAAAAAAAGAAACGTGCTTCACAGTTTCTAAAGTTACTGATGATGAATTAGTTTTCAGTGTAATTGGAACTTATTACTACCTTTTCGTAATCCCATAAGCACATTGCTAAGCTTGAGGGGTTTATAATGTCAAAATTCTGCGTCCAATCTACGCAGTGGATACAATACCGTTAACATATTGTGCAGCTTTGTTTTTAACAACGAACAAACTGCTATTCGTTATTTTCACGTGACGTAATAAGTTATCACCCTCCCCTCGGTGGCTCAGCAGTAAGTTTGAGTGATTATTACCCTAAAAATTAACTTTCAATATCCTCGTTACATCCTTGCTCTTGACATAAAAAGAATCTCATGTTATCGTAAAAGTCATTTGTTTTAATTAAGTTTTCATTGTTGTTTTTGTTTGAATTTTTTAAATTTCACGCAAAGCTACACAAGGGCTATCTGCGCTACCAGTCCCTAATTCAGGGTAATGACAAGCCCAAAAGTTGGCGGTGAATGGTGTCGACCAACTAACTTCTCTCTAGTCTATCATCTCAAAATTGGATACGACTAGGGCAAGTTACCCTTTGGTACCTATACAAGAATTTCTAAACAAACAGAGAAACTATTGAAAATAATATACAATAAAAACAGCATAATAACTTTTGCGACATTATAATATACTGAATAACTGTATATATATATTTACAGCAATAAAAAGTCCTTTGTTTTCTACATCTCAGGGAAGATCTTCCAAACTATTGTTTGAAGAATTTTATTTCGAACCTGAGAGAGATTGGTGAATAACGTTCAACATTTAACATGGAGTTATTGGTAGTAATGTGTAAGTAACTTAATTTTTTGTAATTCGATTCAAGGCATATTTTTCGCGATGTTTATTTATATTAATTTCAGAAAGCTAGTGTCAGTTATTTGCCACTTGAATAAGTCATTCCTGTTTCATTCTTTTAAACAGACATACAATCATATGTATTGTTTTAAATGTTACCACCTCATGTGCTTTGCTAACTTGTCCGGAGAAATGCCTTTTACAGTTTTAACCGTGGTAGATATTAGTGACAGTTTTCCTACATGTTTGTATTTAAAATATATTTTTTTTACATTTTCAAATAATATTGATCGGTTGTTTGTTTAAAATTAATCATATAGCTACACAATAGCCTATCTGTACTCTACCCACCACAGGTATCAAAACACATTTTCTAGCTACGTGAGTCCGCAAACATACCACTGGGTGGCTTTTAGGTAATAATGGAAGCTCTTGAATATTTATTGTTAGAAACGAATTATTGACACTCGGTGGCACAGCGTACTTCTGTGGACTTACAACGTAAAAAGTACAGGTTTTGATATCCGCGGCCAGCAGAGCACAAATATTCTGTTGTGTAGTTTTGTACTTCGTTATAAACAAAATCCAATGATTAAAAATGTATATCCCAAATATGCTCATTTAAAGTTCGTTTATATAAAAATAATTATTTATCATTTAAACACTTTTGGTAAAACGTAATCTTAACATTTTGTTAATTCACGAGGAATTATTAATTAATTTTATATCAAAATGTTATCTTTAATTAGATTTTAAATAAAGTATTTCAAATGTTCACAGCGGTTTAATAAATTGATGTTCCGAAATTATTATGTTTTTTCTTTAGTGGCTGTCTCTTGTCTTCCATTTATTTCGACATTTTCAATTGTAAGTACACTTTTCCTAATTTATTTTAACTGTTTTAAGTAAGATATTTAGAAATAATTTTATTCTCAAATCAACTCTCGATCAGTTAATTAATTATCTTTTAAATTAAGAAAACTAAAAACAACCTTACAAAAGAGACATTAATTCCATTAAAAACCTAAAACAAGATAAAAACATAAAAATTCTAAAATCAGATAAAGGTAACGCTATAGTCATAATGAACACGAATGAATACATCCTAAAAATGAATAACATCCTATCAGACACAAACAAATTTAAACCAATACACACAAATCCAACAAAGACACACGAAACGCAACTGAACAAATTACTACTACAAATGAAAAAAGCCAACACAATTTCACAAACACTTTATTCCTACCTACGTAAAACCGACTCACGCACACCGCAAATATACGGCATCCCCAAACCTCATAAACCAGGTTGTCCATTACGACCAATAATGTCCACATATGAATCGTTTAATTACAATCTTGGTAAATACATAGCATGGGCATTCTCCAAATATGTAACATCAGCCAGCTCATTCATCAAAGACTCTTTTAATTTCAAGTCTAATCTAAATCAACTTAATCATAAAGCCTTAATGGCCAGTTTCAATGTTATATCCCTCTTTACAGAAGTTCTAACCACTGAAGCCTGCAAGATAGCCTTAGAACTCTATATCCGAGACCCTAACCCAACTATAGAAATTCCCAGTAACCAGTTAGCAACCCTCATAGAATTCACCACGATAAAGACAAACTTCATATTCAACAACCAAAACTATATACAAACAAATGGCCTAAGCATGGGCAACTCAGTATCATCAGTTCTAGCCAATATTTTTATGACACAAGTTGAAACACAAGCAATTAACACAGCATTACATCCATCACTAAACTGGTACAGATATGTAGATGACACGGTTGCGGGATCCAGATCTACAGAACACATACTTAATTTTTTCAATCACATTAACTTTATACATCCCAACATTAACTTCACATGTTAACAGGAAGAAAGCAATCAAATATCATTTCTTAACCTCAAAATTACCAGAACCGACACACAATTCAAAACAGAAATCCACCGAAAAATCACCCATACTGGACTATACATTCCTTGGGACTCAGCACATGAAACAAAACAAAAACTCAACATACTAAGAAACCAAATAAACACAGCCATAAAACTATGATCGCCAAATAAAATTAACGATGAATTAGACAAAATAAAACAATACTTCATCAACATCAATAAGTTTCCTCCACAAACGGTAGAAAACATTATACGCACACACCTAGACAGAAAGCAAAATCAACCAACTAAAGTAAATATATCTCACGAATCAAAAAATCACGAAACCATATACTGCTGTATACCATATATTCCTGACATCAGCAAACAAATAACCAGCATTTGGCAAAAATTAGTAACAAAATATGACATTCCAGTTAATACCAAATTTATTCAAAAACCAGGCACAAAACTGAGGTAAAAACTACACTGACAAACACCACACCAACATTATTTAGAAAATACAATGTGATAACTGCCACGACTTCTATATTGGAGAAACAAGTAGAAAAATGGAAACCAGATTCAAAGAACATAAAAAAGTCACCTTTACACGTTTTCGAACACTGCAAGTCAAATAAACACAACATAACCATAGAAAACACTCAAATAATAAATAAAGAAACAAACATAAACAAACGCAAAATTAAAGAAGCCTTACTTATACAACAACTTAAACCCAAAATAAACCAATATAAAGGAACGCCTTTATACCTATATTAATATAATAAAATAAATAAATTATATATTCAAACATCTAATACCGCCCTCTACATTCCGACACTCAGTTACACAACCCCTTTCAAACATGTGGTCAGCTTCCGGTCAGTTACATCTTTCTTTGTGAACCTGACGATGACCGAAGAAGGTCGAAACGTTGTTCGCTCTTCTATGTAAAATATTTTCTCAACCCAAACGAGCCGTTTTTGCATATAAATTTCAGAACTCTGTTTGTTTGTTTTTGAATTTTCCGCAAAGATACACGCGGGACATCTGCGCTAGCCGTCCCTAATTTAGCAGTGTAATACAAGAGGGAAGGCAGCTAGTCATCACCACCCACTGCCAACTACTGGGCTACTCTTTTACCAACAAATAGTGGGATTGAGCGTCACATTATAACGCCCCCACGGCCGAAAAGGCGAGCATGTTTAGTGCAATGGGGATGCAAACCTGCGGCCCTTAGATTACAAGTCGCACGCCTTAACCCACCCGACCATGCTGGGCCTAAGAAAAGTTATGTCAGAAAATTTTTATAAGTTTCAAAAATCAATGCATTTTCACTGCATTTTAAAGTAAAAATTATTCGAAAATGTCAGTGTTTTCTTTGTTCTATAGACTTTTCTATTTTTCTTAGAATAATCTTAATTTTGAAGAAGAAATGCCATCAGTAAATGAAGTACAAATGGTCTTTAGTTGTGAAGGTAAGGAAGAAGGCTACTATGCAGATAATCAGAATGATTGTAACTCGTTTTATAAATGTAGTGACAGTGCTAACACAGATGTGGAGAAAAATAATATGTATCAACTTACCTTTTTCTGTGAAGCCCAAAAAGTCTTCAGTGATGCCCTAGGGTTCTGTGTTCCTCCAGAAGAAAATGTCTGTGAGAATGATCCATTAGATGAAAGTCAGAATGCAATCTTGGATTATGATATTGAAAACCTACACTGGAGAAAGATGTCCTTGTAGGAAAAGAAATCTGGCTCAGAAAAGAAGACTCAGAGCAAACACGTCTTATAAGTTGTCTTAGAAATGCTCAATCAAATAACGAGCGGCTACGCTTATAACTTCGGAGTTTTCGCTATGCCTGTCTCTCTTTATATATATATATAAAATAAAATAGATGAATATAAATTAATGTATAGTTAATTAATTAATACAAAAACTTGTGCATTTGGATACGTTTTAACAAATATGTAATTGAATGTTTTTGATGAACCAAACATTAAAGGAAAATAAAGAAAATCTATATGGTGTTATTTCAGTTTAACAGAATTTGTGACCTTTTAACCTACAGGTGTTACATGTTAAATTAATATATCTACTTTTATTCTCAGAGTTATAGAAAAACAAACAAATTTGATGATATATTAAAGTTATGGATATTAACCTAACAGGAATAAAGTTATGGATATTAACCTAACATGAATAAGCAATCTTCATATTTACTTAATTTTCCGTTTAAATTTCCCTTAGAATTTCGTTCATTTACATTGTTTTAAACTTTGACGTTTGTACTGGTTTTATTTATTGCTTGAAATGAAATTCTTACATCACGTGACAAATGCACTACCAAATGTCTTGAACTTTCTTCGACGTGTAGGAAGAAATTCGATTTTAACGATATAAGTCGCAAAATAGATTACAGTTAAATGTATAATTTCTCAGTACATACCTATATCCAGATATAGCACAAGAACTGTCTCTCTGTCTGCTTATTATGAGATGGTAGTTTGGGACAAGGAGCATGTTATTGTGATTACCATTCATTCAGATAGTAATAGTAAAAAGCTTGTTTCATCGTATTAGAATTCAAATAAGTGATGCTGTCTTAACGGCCAAAAATGTTTATGGTTACGAGTGGTTTTAAATATAGTGATCTTAGAAGACAAGAAATTGCATCTGTAAGAAATGTGTGGAAAACTAAAACATTATTGTGATGAAACTTGATAAAAGTAGTGCGCTGTTTTATTTCATTGATCTGAGTACAATACATACTAAATTCTAACTACAGAAATACCCTATAACAAATATAAAAAATAAATTATAGAGATATATCTTAAAATTTAAAAAATGCAGTAATTTACTATTTCAAGAAGAATATTCTTCATATTTTGTGTTTTGTTTAGAATTAAGCGTAAAGCTACACAAATGGCATATCTTTGATCTGCCCACTACAGATATCGAAACTCGGTTTTTAGCGGTGAGAGTTTGCAGACATGCAGTTGTACATCTGGGGGCCTTTTATTTAAATTCCATATCGTTGTTGTATGCTATTTATATGGCAATCTTATATAGAGTTCAAAATGAGGATTGTTCTGTTTAACTTGTTATCTCAAATTAGATATTACAGTCTCAAATGTGCACGTTTGCCGATGAAATACTCATATATACAAATTGAGTAGACTGTGAAACTAGCTTTAACTTTTCTAATAAAATGCTAAAATGCAAGTATTATGGAAAAGTTTATTTGTCGGTTTTAATGTAGAATATTTGTAAAATAGTGCTCTGTGACAAGAAACGTTACAACCAACAACTGAATTGATTTACCATAACCAAAATAATGAAATCCAACTAATTAAGTTTAGTTTTCAAAAGCTGTTACTAAAGAGTCACGTTTTCTATTTAATTGGATCATTTAGTTATCAGGGTTTAAGAACAGAATATTGTTTTTAATAAACTTTAACGTTGGGTATGGATTTAAATCTTCTAGACACAGTGCAAGTTATCTTACATCTCTCACCAGATGGCTATAAACACGGGTATAAGAACCTTTACATCTATTAAATGTGAATAAGTCTAGTATTAAAGATCACAATGTCTGAGATTGTGAGATAATATTACATTTACCAACCTTCAAGATTCTATCAAAATGCAGTCACTGTTAACTTGTTAACTAAAGTTCCAACTTAATGAAACTTGGTCAGTAACTGATCAGATGCTTTAAGTAAGTAATCAGAGTTGGAGAAGAGAAACTAAAATAAGTCATACTTTACTCACAGTTATATTTTTTTCTAGTCTCACTGTTTTAGTTAGAGGAAAGCGTTTAATAAAGAGGTGAAAGAACGTATTTTCTCTTTCCTTACAACGCTTCTATTTCAACATATATTTGTGACCTTTTATTTCTCTCTTTTTATCATACTAGTGCAATTTTATAAGTTTTAATTTTTAAGTTTTTTATCGAAAGTTGTTTTGTTTTTTCATCAAAAACTATAAAAAATACACGTACACACGAGCAATTCAAAACTGTACACAGTGAAATTCGTATTACCAATATACGATATATTATCAAAATAAGGGGTAGTGGTTCATAATGGGGATCGTTCTTTTATTCTTGTTTGTTGTTGTTCGTTACTGTTCTGTCAGCAAACAACAAAAATATCTTTAAGTTTTGTAATATAAAACCTATATAATATTACCAAACGCATCAATGCGCAGTATGTAGAGCAGTTTTAGGTTTATTTGACTACCTAGCAAATAACAGCGGTTGTACAACCGTTGATATTTAAACGTTTTAATGTAGTCTGTCATTTATATGGAGCCTCATCATCTACTGCATGTTTAAGTATATAGCTGCGTGCAGACAGTGGATGTAATTCAATGTATATATAGCAAGCACGAAACTTGTACCATGACGATTATTAACTTATTGATGCAAATGTTTGATGTAGAGTATCATTTCTTTTAGCATAAGGTTCCTTTTATTTTGGAGAATAACAAGTACAAGAAATATTATAGATTATTATTTGTATATATATATATATATACTCTATTATACTATGACGCCTTGCCTTGCATTGCTATTGAATATATATGCATGCATATATACAATTTCAAAATGAACATGTGGTTATCTATAAATACGACTATAGAACTTAAAACACATACACAGACACAAATTATAAAACCCGTACGTATGTGAATACTAACCAATAAATATTGCACGTGCGTACAAATATAAATCCTATGCGATTACAAACTCCAGTTCATGCACCATTCTAGTATAGATCAGTTGTCCTTCTAATCCAATTTCCACAAGCTCCCCATACAGTTACAGAGTATAAATATAGTATGTCTACATATTTTAAATGCATATACATAACACGTGGTAAGTTACCATTTATCATTGTGATCATACATACAGTACCACTATCAATGATAACATTGTGGTAATAATACTAGGAGCTATAGTCATTCATCTTGCATGTTGCCATTCCAAAAGTTCTCACTGTTCCCCAACAGAGAATCATAAGTATAAATAATAGGCACTCGTGTATTGTTTAAAATTGAATAAATAATTAAAATCAATGTATTATATTTACACAAGTTTAAAACATTATTGAAGCTAATTCAGTAGCATACTCTACAAGTATATTGTTTTAACGTCCTCCATGTTGTCTTATTTGTAAAGCAATAATGTATATATTTCTCATATCATATGATACTGCATTGCTATTTACATAATTCCTTGCATATGTTTACAGAGCTTTAGAATATGTTAGTAAAGGTTAAATGTTAGTTGCATATACTACGTGAAGAACTATTTTAAAAAAATCAAAAACAAAGTAAGTTTACCTTATATTCCAGGGTTAACAGATCAATTATTTAAACTTTTCAAGAAATGGGTTATCACATTTTTAAACTTATTAATTAGATTAAACATATGTTAGGGTATACTAGGGATGAAATAGAATTAGAAGATAAAACTGGGATTTATAACGTAATTTTTTGGGAAAAATAGAATTTTAGTTAAACTTGACAATATTACAGCTTTAAATGTCAGAGAATCAACACAGATAGTAAAACATAAGAAACAAAAAAAAAGTATTAAACAGAAATATAGGGCTACCAAGTCAAGTATTAAACAGAGATGTAGGGCTACCAAGTCAGTTCATTCATATGTAGCGGAATGTATGATAAAGGGTGACTGAGGAATTTTGTTAAATAACAATGCAATATCGCATACATTTAGCGAAAAACTTCACGAGGGATATCTGTGCTAGCCACACCTAATTTAACAATGAAGGTTTAGAGGCAAAACATCAAGTCATCACAATATATTGTCCATTCTGGACCTACTCTAATATCAACCAACAGTGGACTACCATATTTGGTAAATCCGTGACCCTCATATTTGGAGTCAATCATCCCAACTACCTGGTCACGCTGGACAGCTTGTTATGAATAAAGTACCAATTGCTATATCATGCAAGTAACTTCTGAAGGTGGCGTTAGAGGATGTTGGAGCAATGTAGATAAAATAGAGCAAACATTTGGAGAAACCTCTTATCAAAATGCTGAATACTAGCCCTGTCAAAAGAAATACCGAGAAAAGACAAACAAGAACACAAAAAGATTAAACACAAATTTGCGGTTTTTAATCTGTTAGGAATAGTTTTATTGATCGCAATAATTACGCTGAATTATCTTCAGAAAATATTCATCTTTCATGAATCACACTTAACAAGAAATGAGAATATTTAGTAATCAATTATTAAATTTTCTGTTATCCGTGGTGCAGTTCCTTAATAAAGGAGATAATTAACTTTGTTTACATTTTAACATAAAAATATAGCAATAAAAGAACAGGAGATAATTTAGTGGCTTTTTATTAGTTGACATTCGATCAGTTGTTAACAAAATCTTAAAGGATACAACATAATATATACAATTCACTGTACTTATTGTTCTCGAACATTATACAATGAACTGTAAAACAACTAGATAACTTTAACACATTCTGTTTCCCTTTGGAAACTAGGGAGGGAAGACTTACTATTGCTGATGATATTCCAAAATCTGTTTTAGTCTTCCATTTTATCTATTGAACAATGCTTGCAGTTGAAGCTATACCAGTTCCCAAACACCACAGTAAGTCGCTGGTGTATCCCTAAGATGTTGAACACTGTCCCTTAGTTGTTTTGTCTAAACTTTCTTATCACTTATTAATTGATAAAGACACTAATGTGTCTAGAGCAGTTTGACATTTCTGTTTCTTTCCTTATATTTCTTCTATCCTAGTATATATAATTATAGTTGTTACAAGAACATTATACTTTGTTTTTCATTATTTCTGTTCTCGTTCCACACGTTAACAACATAAATATAAATACGAGCGCAAATAAGTCTGAACGCTAGTCTAACGACAACCAAAATCTGACGGTCGAAACGTACTGTTACACCTATTAAATATAATAAGCATACCTGTCTCTGTGTTTCTCTTCTTGTAAATAACTTTACAAATGAATTACGCTTTGCGCGTGTAATTATAATGCTTTGTTTAGCCTCGAATAATCATATCAGAGATTTCTGTCAGTGAATCTATAAATGACGTTGTGATAGAGGGGACTTTAAGTTTAAAAAAAACAACAATTATTTGGATAGAGAATTATTTTCGGAATGCAAACATTGAAATATCTTTCAAAATTTTCTTTATTTCGAGTTGTGTGTGTGTGTGTTTTCTTATAGCAAAGGCACGTTGGGCTATCTGCTGAGCCCACTGAGAGGAATCAAACCCCTGATTTTAGCGTCGTAAATCCGTATACATACCGCTGTACTAGCGGAGGGCATAAAGTTATCCAACCACTTATCTGTGCTATACAAAAGTCTATCATTAGTGTCAAAAACGCTTACTCCGTGAAGATTTTATATGTAAACATTGACGCTTCCTTACCACAAGTTCAAAAACTGCGAAACAGACCATAGTTACATCGCTAGTTTGTTGGGTTTTTTTAATTTCTCGCCAAATTAAACGAGTGCTATCTGCACTCGTCGTCCCTAATTTATTAGTGTAAGACTAGAGGGAAGGCAATTAGTCATTACCACCCACCGCAAACTCTTGGGCTACTCCTTTATCGACGAATAGTCGATACAAAAGCCTTTCAATAACAACAATTCATGCAAATCCAGAAAGTACTTTGTTTAAACCAATGGCTTAGAGAGTCCTGCACACTGAGAAACACTGTCTTATGACATGCACACAGTTACATATATTATACATCATCTGTCCAGTACGTGACTGTTCCAATAGATGAATCATCTGTCCAGTACGTGACTGTTCCAAAGAAAACATTCATACCACTGCATATCTCAACAAAAAAAAAACCACCACTGAACATTGGGTCAATACAAGTAGCAAAATAAATGAGACACCTTATTAGATCAACATTTTAAAAATTCTAAAAAATCTAAATTTTAAAGCACTAATTTGTCTTTTTTTTTTATTTGGGGGTCCGGCATGGCCAAGCGTGTTAAGGCGTTCGACTCGTAATCCGAGGGTCGCGGGTTCGCATCCTCGTCGCGCTAAACATGATCGCTCTTTCAGCCGTGGGGGCGCTATAAAGTGACAGTCAATCCCACTATTCGTTGGTAAAAGAGAAACCCAAGAGTTGGCGGTGGGTGGTGATGACTAGCTGCCTTCCCTCTAGTCTTACACTACTAAATTAGGGACGACTAAAAACAAATAGTAATCGCGTAGCTTTGCGTGAACATTTAAACACGCATACTCTAACTTCCATTGTTCATAGGGACAAAAGAGCTCAACGCGTCCTCTGAAAGCTGAAGAGTAGAAAATTTATCTTTGACTCAGCTCATTATATCATTGTGGATCACGACCACCTTAACACACCTTGAGACCCAATCATGCTGACCACTGTCACTCGTTACAAAATAATATTTAGTCACAATTCTCAAACTATTGATAAGTAATGAGCATACAGTTCCTAACTAATTCTTATTTGTCAGTTACTTTAAAAAATACAACTTGCTGCCCAGCAAGGCCAGGCGGCATCGTCGCTCGACTCACAATGTTAGGGTCGCTGGTTTGAATCCCCGTTACATTAAACCTGCTCGTCTTTTCTGCCGTGGAGGCGTTATAACGTGATGGTCAATTTCACTACCCGTTGGTAAAAAAGTAGCCGAAAAGATTGCAGTGAATGGTGATGTCTAGCTGCCTTCCCTCTAGTCTTACACTGCTAAATTAGGGACGGCTAGCACAGATATCTCTCGTGTAGCTTTGCGCGAAAATTAAACTAAACAAACAATACAGTTTGCTGAGGAATTTCCAAACACGAACAAGCCACAAACAAACACAATTCAAGAACAATCAAAACCAATTACCACTCAAAAACCAAACACACAAACACACGAACAAACTCATATGCTGCAGTAGTCAAGAAAACATCACACAAGCAGGAGAAACCATCAACAATTAGTAAAGATTTACCTAAAACAACTGAAGTCACACACAAAACCACACCTATGAATACTGAAAACACATTAACCAATGCCATTACTTTCACCTTCTGCGAAATAATGACAGAATACACAAATCCAAATAATGAAAACAGTTTAACAGACAAAATTATTAAAATAATAATGAAAACATCCAAAAATACCCACCACAAATTTTAACATATATCATGAACTCTGTTAAACACGGATAAATTCATAGTACTACACATCAATATCCAGGGTGCTATTGCTTCCAAGAAACATGAGGTTGAAGATATAACCAACTCCATAAAACCAAATGTTTTTGTAATTAGTGAAACTGCCCTCTATAACTGCCATAGATTCAAAATAAAAGGATACTCCATGATCAGGCAAGATAGGAAGGCTAAAAGAGATCCAAACAGAGGAATATTACTATTGTATAGAACTTAGAATACCTTCCTCTAATGAATCGGCAATAATAAACATAAGAACGCAAAATAATACTGACGTAACTGTGGCGGGCATTTATTGTTCGCCAAGCACAGTATTAGATGTAAATCTTTTGCATTCCATATATAATCAAATCCCAATATAGTTATTACAGGAGATTTAAATAGTAAACATATAACATTTAACTGTAGATGTACAAACGCAAATGGCAAAATACTTTATAAATTTCTAGCCGAAACTAATATGATATTGTTAAACTATGAAACACCGACCCATATCCCGCATGCACATGGCACCAGTGAAATACTGGACCTATGCCTGTGTTCGTACAATATGAGTAGTAAATTTGTAAACTTCTATGTTGGTAAAGATTTAGGGAGTGACCACCTCCCAGTTTGGTGTATCTTCAATCTCACTCCACACTTAAATAAAATAAAAGTAAAAAATAAACTAAATTATAAAAAAAGCTTATTGGCCATTATTTCAAACTGTCATAAACCAAACTTTACCAACTGAAGTACTACGTTTTGCCGCGGAAGAATCAGATATAGATGCGTATAGTCATATAATCTCTGAGTGTCTGAAACATGCGGCTAACAGCTCGGTACCAAAACAAAAACACTTCACAACAACACACTCATGGCAACCACGTCAAGAAATAATACACCTAATAAAAAACAGAAGAAAACTACGCAGACAGTACATACAAAATCGAAACCCCCCACTAAAAACACAAATAAACACTATAAGAAATAAACTAAGACATCAAATCAGACAACAAAAACAAGATAGTTGGGACACCTTCTGCTCAGAACTAAATCACAAAACAGATCCAAAACAATTCTGGACACTCTTGTAAAGATATACGAATACAGGAAAAACAAAAAAAGAATACCCACCACTCGAACTACATGGAAAAACAGCTTACACTAACATAGAAAAAACTGAGATATTTAAAAACCACCTGGAAAACACGTTCAAAACACGACATGAACCAGATATGAACATATACTTCTATAATAAAGTCAATAAAATTGTTGATCACAACAAAAGTGTATACACACCAATGTTCCCAGTAAACACATCAATAAAACTAGAGAAAACAATAAACTGGAGCACTCATCAACTAATAAAAGATACAACAGTAACGGAAGTGCAAACAGCTATCAAAAACACAAAAACAAAGTTCCTGAAGAAGAGGGTATACGAGCTATCCTCATTAAACACGGCACTCAGAGATTATAATGAGCACCTAACAGCTCTATTTAACTTATCATTATCAGCAAGATATATCCCTGTTTCTTGGAAGGAAGCAGTAATATTAATGTTCCAGAGAGAAGGAAAGCCAGCAAATAAATCAAACAACTACCGCCCAATTAGCTTAACCAGTTGTATCAGTAAAATTTTAGAAAGAATAATTAGTAACTGACTATTTATGTACTTAGAACTAAATTCAGAATTACCCGAAATTCAAAACGGATTTAGAAAATACGGACAAACTACAGACCACATAATCAGACTAACAGAATCACTTACAAACAGCTTTAACAAAAAGAAATGTACTGTAGCTTGCTTTCTCGACATTGAGAAAGCATTTGACACAGTGTGACATAACGGATTACGCCATCGGTTAACGGAAATGGCTTTACCCCAGGGAATTATTCGCTGGCTATCCAACTTCCTGGACAATAGAACGTGTAAGGTAGATGTTAATGGGGCCCATTCAGGGTCCTTTTCACCCGAGGCAGGAGTCCCACAAGGAGGGGTAGTTAGCCCTATATTATTTATCATGTATGTGAGTAATATGCTACAGTTGAACCTAAATTTAGGTTATGCATCACAGTTCGCTGACGATGTAGCAGTCTGGAAAAGTGCCCCCACTCCTTCAGTTGTAGCAACAAACATCCAACCAGTACTAAATAATATAGAAGAATACTGCCAAAAATATAGAATAAAAATTAATATTCCGAAAACCCAAATAATATTATTCAGCAGATTAAATAAACTAAAAAAAGATCCACCCAAGTTATACATGAATGGATCACTTTTACTGACTGCTACTTTTGCAAAATTTCTAGGATTAATTTATGATACCAAGCTAACGTAGATACAGCATACAAACAATTTCCTGATAAGGATCTGGAAAAGAGCAAATTATGCAAGAAGTCTTTCAGGTAAAAATTAAGGAACATCATCCGATAATATAATAAAAATGTACAAAACATAAATCAGACCTATAATAGAATTCGCATCTCCTGCCTGGATAAACATAACACAAAAACAATTACACAAAGTACAAAGAATACAAAACTCAATTTTAACTTCAGCCTATAAAGTACCACGTGGTACTTTATGCACAAGTATGCAAATATAGAGACAATATCTGTAAGATTCTTGCATAATGCACTAAACTATTTTAATAAGAATTGGCATAAAAATGACTTAATATGTGATCTCGACATATACTACGTGCATGATGAACATAGTCCTAAGTACCTCTCTCCTATAAATAAATATTTAAGATATATAAAACAAGGTGTTGGCCACCACACACTAGACACTTAAAACTAGTTTTATTTTATTTCACCTTTTTTTTTATTAGTAGTAGTATTTCACTCCGCCGATAAACATATATGAAAATATATATATTTGAAAGTGAAAAAAACCAACAAGAAAACGAATAAAAATATTTTTCAAAAATTAAATAATACTAAAAAAGGATGAATTACGACTATACACAGACATTGCCCTGAAAAGGACCTGAGTACTGTGCAATACTCTGGCCCAAAGAAGTCTACCCAACAACACATTCCAACAAGTAGACGACATAAAAGTTAGGAATGAAGGAAGAGGACTAGTGCACCTGACCCCCCTGGGTATCCAAAAAAAAAATTCACATACCCAAATACCCACACAGAAAAAGCAAAGCTGAGGAATTCTTCCCGGTGAGTTTGATGTGCTTGTTTTATAGGATGCCATGCCGAGTTTCTACCTCGAAAATTTAGTACTGAACGTTCTAGTCAAAAATCATTAGTATTGTCGTTAAACACTAAGAATACGGTATATCCAGAAAATTTATTGGTACGATGATATGTTTGCCATCGTTCGAACCAGGATTACATGTTCTATAACATATTAAAAATCCACAAAAATCCACTCTGGATAAATGTTTTATATAAAAATTAATGTAAATCACTTTTTATTTATTTTTACATTTTATGTTCATCTACTGAAATACCGAAATAGTTATGTTGTTAATAAGTCTGAAATACCAAAATAGTTATGTTGTTAATAAGTCTGAAATACCAAAATAGTTATGTTGTTAATAAGTCTGAAATACCAAAATAGTTATGTTGTTAATAAGTCTGAAATACCAAAATAGTTATGTTGTTAATAAGTCTGAAATACCAAAATAGTTATGTTGTTAATAAGTCTGAAATACCAAAATAGTTATGTTGTTAATAAGTCTGAAATACCGAAATAGTTATGTTGTTAATAAGTCTGAAATACCAAAATAGTTATGTTGTTAATAAGGCTGAAATACCGAAATAGTTATGTTGTTAATAAGTCTGAAATACCAAAATAGTTATGTTGTTAATAAGTCTGAAATACCGAAATAGTTATGTTGTTAATAAGTCTGAAATACCAAAATAGTTATGTTGTTAATAAGTCTGAAATACCAAAATAGTTATGTTGTTAATAAGTCTGAAATACCAAAATAGTTATGTTGTTAATAAGTCTGAAATACCAAAATAGTTATGTTGTTAATAAGTCTGAAATACCAAAATAGTTATGTTGTTAATAAGTCTGAAATACCAAAATAGTTATGTTGTTAATAAGTCTGAAATACCGAAATAGTTATGTTGTTAATAAGTCTGAAATACCAAAATAGTTATGTTGTTAATAAGTCTGAAATACCAAAATAGTTATGTTGTTAATAAGTCTGAAATACCAAAATAGTTATGTTGTTAATAAGTCTGAAATACCAAAATAGTTATGTTGTTAATAAGTCTGAAATACCAAAATAGTTATGTTGTTAATAAGTCTGAAATACCAAAATAGTTATGTTGTTAATAAGTCTGAAATACCGAAATAGTTATGTTGTTAATAAGTCTGAAATACCAAAATAGTTATGTTGTTAATAAGTCTGAAATACCGAAATAGTTATGTTGTTAATAAGTCTGAAATACCAAAATAGTTATGTTGTTAATAAGTCTGAAATACCGAAATAGTTATGTTGTTAATAAGTCTGAAATACCAAAATAGTTATGTTGTTAATAAGTCTGAAATACCAAAATAGTTATGTTGTTAATAAGTCTGAAATACCAAAATAGTTATGTTGTTAATAAGTCTGAAATACCAAAATAGTTATGTTGTTAATAAGTCTGAAATACCAAAATAGTTATGTTGTTAATAAGTCTGAAATACCAAAATAGTTATGTTGTTAATAAGTCTGAAATACCAAAATAGTTATGTTGTTAATAAGTCTGAAATACCAAAATAGTTATGTTGTTAATAAGTCTGAAATACCGAAATAGTTATGTTGTTAATAAGTCTGAAATACCAAAATAGTTATGTTGTTAATAAGTCTGAAATACCAAAATAGTTATGTTGTTAATAAGTCTGAAATACCAAAATAGTTATGTTGTTAATAAGTCTGAAATACCAAAATAGTTATGCTGTTAATAAGTCTGAAATACCAAAATAGTTATGTTGTTAATAAGTCTGAAATACCAAAATAGTTATGTTGTTAATAAGTCTGCAATACCGAAATAGTTATGTTGTTAATAAGTCTGAAATACCAAAATAGTTATGTTGTTAATAAGTCTGAAATACCGAAATAGTTATGTTGTTAATAAGTCTGAAATACCAAAATAGTTATGTTGTTAATAAGTCTGAAATACCAAAATAGTTATGTTGTTAATAAGTCTGAAATACCAAAATAGTTATGTTGTTAATAAGTCTGAAATACCGAAATAGTTATGTTGTTAATAAGTCTGAAATACCGAAATAGTTATGCTGTTAATAAGTCTGAAATACCAAAATAGTTATGCTGTTAATAAGTCTGAAATACCAAAATAGTTATGCTGTTAATAAGTCTGAAATACCAAAATAGTTATGTCGTTAATAAATCTGAAATAACGAATCGCGTTGAAAATTTAAATTAAACTTCTTTTTAAAAATTTTAACTTCACTTTCAAAAATTTCTAAAATTTTTTAATGTCAGTAAGATTTTCAAGGGAATAAAATGTAGAAGAAGATCTGTAAAAGAATGGTGTAAGTATTTTACATTGTTCTACAGTAACCAAGAGGGGGGTTTGATATATATAAATGTAATAAAGATTGTAGGGGCTTTTATAGCTCTTTATCTATGGTTTAAATAACGCAAAAGAAAACTGCATTTATACAAATTCGGGAAGCTTGTTTCAACCTGTTAGGTCACTTAATTGTATCCAATTAGAAAGCTATTCAACACGATGTAGTTATTTTCTTTTTTCGGTAGCAAACAAAATGATCATGGGCTACCTCAAATCATTAGATGGTTCTTATCAATAAACAGACTCATTTCTGTAACGAACTAAACGGTAGAAACTAGATTTAAAATGGTTGTAATGAGAATCCGAATAATAAAAGAAACCTACTTTCCAATCATTCGTTCTATTTTAAATCCTGACACTATCGAGTGTAATTTTTTGTTTGTTATTAGGAACAAAGCGACACAATAGATTATCCGTGCTGTTTTAGCTGGATGAGCCCTCAGACTTACAACTGTGCCAAAATTATCTTAATCTATTCGTTGTGTCTGGAAAAATAACACTTGAGATGTTTTTTTTTTCTTTCCACCACCTCAAAGCAACAGAAAACAATCAATTCGTTCGATACTAGAATTCATCAGTTGAGCTGGATGATAAGAGACGAAATATTCCATGAAACGCTATCTAAATATGCTTCATAAGAAAACAACAACGAACGTCAATTCAGCAGAAATTGCTCAATTCGCCATATTGAAGACGTCATAAAAGGGACCCAGAGATTTAGTAATTGGCCAAAATGATATTTTCAAAAGTAAGCGACAATAGCCTATGAGCATACCACGTTTAACCAGGACTGGATGTTGTATCACACTTCCCATCTTCATTTGTGGAATCTATTCCTTTTCTATCGTGAATTCTATGTACACGAAATCTTGAAGACTTCGTGTGGAATAGCGTATATTGTATACAATAATTTGTATATTAAATATCTACCCAGTTGTCACACAGTTGTTTAAATCGTTATCTTTAAAGTTCAACAGCACTATTAGTAGACAACACGCCAACGATGCTTTTGTCATCTTCTGTACAAAAGAATGTGTTCAACTGTTTTCACTTCTTAAAGCACCACACAATAGGTTCGAAGTGTATTCCAAAAACCGAAGAAAATCATTTACTTTGATTTTGCGACGTTCTCGTTATTCGAGAGAACAAATGCAATTTCACTTTCAAAACCAAGTTTTATTAAACGTTTTACACAATTTATTGAAGTCCTGCTGTCGAATTACAGACTTGACCGTTTAAAAAATTGTTTGTGTTGCTTGCAGCCTAATGGGACTCTGAGATCTATAAATTTGAAGAGTCCCAAAGACCCACTAGATGGCACGGTGAGTTATTATGTAATTTCTTCATGCCGAGTGTATTATTTTCACAATGTTTGTTTTTGTTTTTGAATTTTGCGCAAACAAATTAAACTGATTTTAAATGATTTGTTTTCTGAACAAGAAGAATTATAATGAATTATAATGCAGGTGACTGTAAGTTGTGGCTTAAAAGATGAAAAGTAGTTTCTAATGTTTTTTCTCGAACTTTAGATCACCCAAAAAGACGTAAAATTAACTTATAAACATTACAAAAGATCGTTGTTATGGAACCTTCACGCTACATTGTGGTTAACAACCTCTTTAATATAAGAGTGTATAATTAATTATTTTATTGTTTAATAAAACATAATAAAAGAATCAGATTTATATAGTATCTACATCTTTTTACTGGACCTCATAATCAATCTTGAGAGAATAATAAACTCTAGAGTGCGAAGTTTAATGTTTTTCATGAGAATTACTTTACGTGTCCGGAATATTCATCCTTAGAGCACTCGTCTTGTAATCTGACGGTTCGGGTTCGAATACCTATTACACCAAACATGCTTTCTTTTTCAGTCGTAGGGGTGTGATAGTGTGATGGTCAGTCTCACTGTTCGTTGGTAAAAGAGTAGTCCATGAGTTGGCGGTGGGTGGGGATGACTTGTTGCCTTTCCAGTACCCTTACACTACTAAATTAGGGACGGCTAGCGCAGATAGCCCTCGTGTATGTTTGCGCGAAATTCAAACACAAAAACAAACATTGTGTAAATAATCCACACGGCAAGAAGAAATTATTAATAACTTACAGTGCCATCTAGTGTGGCGTAGAGACCCTTCAACTTTATGGACCGCAGAGACACATTAAGCTACAAGAAATACAAAGAATTATTTAAACGATTCTGTAGTTCGACAGCAAGACTTCAATAATTGTTTTAAAACGTTGGTGAAACATTTTTGAAATGAAATAGCATTTAGCGCTCCCGATTAACGCAAACGTGGCAAAACTCTCGATTAACCAGAACGTCAAAAAATGAAAATTAATTATTTTCTTTGGTATCAGGAGTACATTTCGATGTTGTGTGTTTAAAAAGTGAAAACAGTTGAACATATTCTTTTGAACAAAAGATGACAAAAATATTGTTGGCGTGTTATTTGTGAATACTTGGATTGAACTTTAAAAATAAAGCTATTATTTTCTACAGCACGAAAGGCTAAAGTTTTAATTTATTTCTTTAAACCCTATATATAATGCAATCTTCTCAGGTGAGACGCTTATGAATAATATAATAACCATTAAAGGATTAGACATATTAAAAAATGTTATTAAGCTATTTTTGATACAGTTGAACGTGGAACTTTAACTTTTGTAAAATATGTAGAATCCGCTTTGGGAAAATATTTAATATACAGATTATTGTATACAATTAACGCTAGTCTTCATGAGTTCAAATACACAGAACTCACGATAGAGAAAAAGTAGATTCCACAAATGAAGATGGGAAGTGTGATACAACATTCAATCCTGGGTAAACGTGGTATGCTTATGGACTATTATCGCTTACTTTTGAAAATATCTTTTTGACTAATTACTAAGTCTCTGTGTCACTTTTATGACG
This sequence comes from Tachypleus tridentatus, assembly GCF_004210375.1. Classification (NCBI taxonomy): domain Eukaryota; kingdom Metazoa; phylum Arthropoda; class Merostomata; order Xiphosura; family Limulidae; genus Tachypleus; species Tachypleus tridentatus. The sequence goes on along the minus strand of NC_134834.1, from coordinate 87,578,986 downwards.
TCATAAATATGGCGACTTCAGCAAATTCAGCTGAATTGACGTTCGTTGTTGTTTTCTTATGAAGCATATTTAGATAGCGTTTCATGGAATATTTCGTATCTTATCATCCAGCCCAACTGATGAATTCTAGTATTGAACGAATTGATTGTTTTCTGTTGCTTTGAGGTGGTGGAAAGAAAAAACATCTCATGTGCTATTTTTCCAGACACAATGAACAGAATAAGATAATTTTGGCACCGTTGTAAGTCTGAGGGCTCATCCAGCTAAAACAGCACAGATAGTCCATTGTGTCGCTTTGTTCCTAACAACAAACAAAAAATTACACACGATAGTGTCAGGATTTAAAATAGAACGAATGATTGGAAAGTAGGTTTCTTATATTATTCGGATTCTCATTACAACCACGAAAAGAACAAACGTTTATGACCCTTAAATTTAGTTTCTACCGTTCGATTCGTTACAAAAAAGTGTCTGATTATTGATAAGAACCACCTAATGATTTGAGGTAGCCCATGATCATTTTGTTTGCTACCGAAAAAGAAAATAACTACATGGTGTTGAACAGCTTCCTAATTGGATACAATTAAGTGACCTAACAGGTTGAAACAAGCTTTCCGAATTTGTATAAATGCAGTTTTATTTTGCGTTATTTAAACCGTAGATAAAGAGCTATAAAAGCCCCTACAATCTTTATTACATTTATATATATCAAACCCCCTCTTGGTTATTGTAGAACAATGTAAAATACTTACACCATACTTTTACAGATCTTCTTCTACATTTTATTCCCTTGACAATCTTACTGACATTAAAAAATTTTAGAAATTTTTGAAAGTGAAGTTAAAATTTTTAAAAAGAAGTTTAATTTAAATTTTCAACGCGATTCGTTATTTCAGACTTATTAACGACATAACTATTTCGGTATTTCAGACTTATTAACAACATAACTATTTCGGTATTTCAGACTTATTAACAACATAACTATTTTGGTATTTCAGACTTATTAACAACATAACTATTTTGGTATTTCAGACTTATTAACAACATAACTATTTTGGTATTTCAGACTTATTAACAACATAACTATTTTGGTATTTCAGACTTATTAACAACATAACTATTTTGGTATTTCAGACTTATTAACAACATAACTATTTCGGTATTTCAGTAGATGAACATAAAATGTAAAAATAAATAAAAAGTGATTTACATTAATTTTTATATAAAACATTTATCCAGAGTGGATTTTTGTGGAATTTTAATATGTTATAGAACACATAATTCTGTTTCTAACGATACCAAATATAGCATTGACATATACATTTTCTGGGTATACCTTATTCTTAATGTAATATTATCTCACAATCTCAAACGTTGTGATCTATAATACTAGACTTATTAAGATTTAATAGATGTAAATGTTCTTGTAATTGTATTTACGTTTTTTCATGGCGCAATTGGTTAACGCGTTCGGCTGTTAACCGAAAAGTTTGTGGTTCGAGCCCATCCGGGGCCGCTTATATTTTGGCCCGGCATGGCCAAGCGTGTTAAGGCGTGTGACTCGTAATCTGAGGGTCGCGATTTCGCATCCCCGTCGCGCCAAACATGCTCGCCCTTTCAGCCGTGGGGGCGTTATAATGTGCGATCAATCCCACTATTCGTTGGTAAAAGAGTAGCCCAAGAGTTGGCGGTGGGTGGTGATGACTAGCTGCCTTCCCTCTAGTCTTACACTGCTAAATTAGGCACGGCTAGCACAGATAGCCCTCGAGTAGCTTTGTGCGAAATTAAATAAAAAAAACGTGTTTATAGCCATCTGGTGAGAGATGTAAGATAACTTGCTATGTGTCTAGAAGATTTAAATCCATACCCAACGTTAAAGTTTATTAAAAACAATATTCTGTTCTTAAACCCTGATAACTAAATGATCCCATTAAATAAGAAACGTGACTTTTTAGTAACAACTTTCAACAGCTTTTGAAAACTAAACTTAATTAGTTGGATTTCATTATTTTCGTTATGGTAAATCAGTTCAGTTGTTGGTTGTAACGTTTCTTGTCACAGAGCATTATTTTACAAATATTCTACATTAAAACCGACGCAATAAACATTTTCATAATACTTGAACATTAACATTTTATTAGAAAAGATAAACCCCTCGCTAGTACAGCGGTATGTCTCCGGATTTCCAACGCTAAAATCAGCGGTTCGATTCCCCTCGGTGGGCTGAGCAGATAGCAGACAACACACACAAAAGATAAAGCTGAATTTCACAGTCTACTCAATTTGTATATATGAGTCTGCATAGTAGACTTCTTCCTTACCTTCTCGACTAAAGACCGTTTATATGTCATTTACTGATGACATTTCTTCTTCAGAATTAAGGTTATTCTAAGAAGAATATAAAATCTATAGAACAAAAAAAAAATTGACATTTTCGAGTCATTTTTACTTTAAAATGTAGTGAGAAGACATTTATTTTTGAAACTTATAAACATTTTCTAACGAAAGCTATTTCTTCTTAACAAGATTAAAACCTGAAATTCTACTCTTTCAAAATATACATAAAATATGCAAATACATAAAAAATATCATAAAATGTACTTTTCAAATACATGTGTATCTCTTTACAATAGCATACCGGTTAACGTGAATAGGTCCTAAAGTTTTATGCTCAATATGTGTTTAGACATATATAAATCTACAAACAGAAGCCTAAGTTAGAAATGACAGACATGTTTAAGAATTGGGGATCGAGGGGTTGAAATATCTTCAAAGATTCTTCATGCACTATAAATTGAACTTTTCATTTTATCAATACAAATCGACAAAAACAAAACAAAAGAACTGCATACAGGAACAGTTTTGTATCAAAATATAGAGACAGTGAATCTTAGATATTATCAGATCAACGAGAACCTAGACATAGAACTTTGGATAACATCATATGAACATGAACCTTGACATAAAATTTTCGATAATATCATGTCAACATGTATCTTGACAAAAATTTTGGATAATATCATATAATCATTAATCCAGAGACACTGATCCTTGAATATTATCATATCAGCATGAACCTACACGTAGAATTTTGGATGATATTATATCAATATCAATCCAGTGACACTGGACCTTGGATATTATCATATCAGGATTAATCTAGAGACACTGAATTTTATCTTGATTATTGATGTTTGTATATCTTGACAAGTAACTACGTTTTTTACCTGTGATGCCAATGATAATTTAGGTAGTGAACAGACTGAAGAAAATGGAGTTTATTTTATTATTTCAAGTTCTAGAAACAGTGTGCATGTAGTTTGTTTGAAATTATCTCTTAACTGTAGAGGCATTTAATAACTACTTAATACTAGCAGATGTGTGTTGAAACAGTTTTCTAAAAACAGTGATGAATAGAAAAAATGTTCAGTCAAACCAATGCTTTGACGTTTTAAATCATATTTCATGTGCAATATACTTGAGCAATAGGGAGTTTCCGACCATCGTTTGTTATTTCACGTGTTAGTTCAATAAGGGAAATAACGTTGTGTGTGTGTTTTTCGTATAGCAAAGCCACAAAGAGCTATCTGCTCAGCCCACCGAGGGGAATCGAACCCCTGATTTTAGCGTTGTAAATCCGGAGACATACCGCTAATAACGTTGTGGGTTTGTTGCTTTGTTGGGTTTTTAACCAAAGCAGATTAACTCCAGTACATTGTTTCTTCAAAATGTTTAGATTTCGATGCAATGAGTGCGCTCATGTTTCCTTAATTGTCACAGGAATTTCTCCGTTAGATGCCATTCTTTATTGTCATTTTATTGATCGCAAACAATTCTACAACTGATGTGAGCGCTTTTGTTTGTTTTCGTTTCTCTGATAAGTGGGAAAGGGGAAATATTCATTTCAATTCGGATGAACGTTTCGTTTTTGGTTTGTTTTGAATTTCACCCAAAGCTACTCAGGATATAAAACGTGTCGAGTCATAATTAAGACTGAAAAGTACTAAAAGAATACTGTTTCTTCGTAGAGTGCGCTATTCGCCGGTATTTACGATATTTGTATTTGTACTTTATTAGCGCTTTTAAATATTAGCAGTGGACGAAATTTTCTTGATTGTTTCTTTTTGAATTTGCTAATTTGAGCTAGCCGTACCTAATTTAGCAGTGTAAGACTAAAGGGAAGGCAGCTAGTCATCACCACCCACCGTAACCTCTTGGGCTACTGTTTTAATAACGAATATGGAGATTGGCCGTCATATTATAACGCCCCACGGCTGAGAAGGCGAGTAGGTCTGGTGTGACGGGGATTCGAACTCTTGACCCTCTGATTACGAGTCGAACGCCTTAACCCAACTGGCCATGCCAAGACTCCAGATGAATGTAATCGACATGATACGATAAAATCGTGCATGTATATATAATACAGAAGCGAAAAAAATATGTGTAAACTGAAAACCCATAAATGTGTATAGTTATATGCGTTCCCCTCTATATGTGTTTTGTCTGTTCATATTCTTGGTCCGGTATTTAAACTAAACAAACAATACATCTTTCTGAGGAATTCTTCCCGGTGAGTTTGATGTGCTTGTTTTATACAGTTTCATGCAAAGTTCTTCGAGGGTTCGCCATATTGAAGACGTCATAAAAGTGACCCAAAGATTTAGTAATTGGCCAAAACGATATTTTCAAAAGTAAGCGATAATAGTCTATAATCATACCACGTTTACCCAGGATTAAATGTTGTATCACACTTCCCACCTTCATTTCTGGAATCTACTCCTTCTCTATCGTGAGTTCTATGTATATGAGATCTTGAAGACTTCGTGTGGAATAGCGTATATTGTATACAATAGCTTGTATATTAAATATTTCCTCAAAGCGGTTTCTAGACATTTTACAGAAGTTAAATTTCCAGTTTCAACTGTATCAAAATAGCTTAATAACATTTTTTAAAAGTCTAATTATTTAATGATTACTGATAAACGTCTCACTTGAAGAAGATTGCATTATATATGGTTTAACGAAATAACAAATTAAAACTTTAGCCTTTCGTGCAAAAGAAAATAATAATTCTAATAAAAGTATATATCTATGGCCAAATCAATTGAGTTACCATAGGATCCGCTCTTAGCTTATCCCTCGATAACGCTTTTTGTTGTCAAACAGTCGATTAAATCGTTATCTTTAAAGTTCAACACGCCAACGATATTTTTGTTTACCTTCTGTTCAAAAGAATATGTTCAACTGTTTTCACTTTTTAAACACACGACATCCTGGCTCGAAATGTACTCCTGAAACCAAAGAGAATCACACACTATCATTTTGCGACGTTCTCGTTAATCGAGAATATTAAGTGCTATTTTACTTTCAAAAAAAAAGTTTTACACAATTTGTTGCAGTTCCTCTGTCTAACTACAGACTTGACCGTTTAAATAATTGTTTGTAGCCTGATGAAACTCTCCGGTCCATAAAGTTGAAGGGTTCCTAAGCCATACTAGATGGCACAGTAAATTATTATATCCGTGTGGATTATTTTCACGATGGTCGTTTTTGGTTTTGAATTTCGCGCCAAAATACACGAGGACTATCTGCGCTAGCCGTCGCTAGTTTAGCAGTGTAAGACTAGAGGGAAGGCAGCTAATCAACAGCACCCACCGCCAACTCTTAAGCAACTCTTTTATCAACGAATGGTGGGATTGTCCGTCATATTATAATGCCTCCTGACTGAAAGGGCGAGCATGTTTGGTGCGACGGAAATTCGAACCTGCGGCCCTTAGATTGCGAATCAGGGGCCTTAACCTCCTGACTATGCCGGGCCTATTTCACGGTGTGTTGATGTCAATCAGGCAGTCGTCAATCAAGAAGATTATGCTTGTTTCATTGGCTATTGTATGTCTCAGAAGACAAACAATATTTTAATGTCTCAGAAGACATACAATTTTCCTTTTGTTTCTTATTCTTTTTTCTTCTTCTTTCATTCGGTCGCCGTTCCTTCATTTCTCGGCGGATTGACTTGAAAGTTATTTAGATGAAACATTGATTTCAATGTGTTCAGACACCATTTTCATGTATACATATTTATATTCAGGCCTTTTAAAGGATTTTATGGGACCGAAAGTCAAACAATCCAAAAATGTATATTTTGTGTTCATGTGTGGTCACATTTACATCAATCAAGACGTGTATTAGTACAAATATAATTTTTCATTCGTCCAACACGTTGGCTCAAGATTAAAAGAAAATTGTTAATTTTTAAAGGTGGAATAGTTGTGTGTTTGTTTTCTTATGACAAAGTCACACTGGACCATCTTCTGTGTCCACCAAAGAAAATCGACATGCGCTGTCTCACCTTTCAAATTAGTAAAATTACCAATTTTACTATTATTGTTTCTTAAGTTTTTATACCAATTTATGAAAAATAATATTCAAGCCACATACATGTATATGTGTTCAGTTGAATGTTACATTTTTTAAACAGTTAATGCTACGCTGTCTTTTGACCCCACACAGCCACTCAACGAACAGTGAATAACAAATGTAAAAAATAAATAAATAAACACATGTACTCGCATACATCTACAACAAAATCATCATGAACTCAGAGTTATACAATTACATATTAAATCAATGTCACAATGTCATGTAAAGACGAGCAGCAATAATGAAATATCATTAGAACAGAATAATGTTTAATGTGATAGTACAACACAGATTAATGCAATCTTAACAGACTCAGTAACTTGGTTATCTTCTTAGGCCTTTATAACACATATTTATGTTCTTCAACAGCCGAGTGCACAAGTACTTGATAAAATAAGACTATACAAATAGTTCCAGAAAAATAGTCAACAGCAACACACGTAGCGCAAGTTGCAAATTATCAACAGCATTTACCAACCACCATCTCAGCACCAACTATTTAAAACTAACAAAAATTATATGGAACAGTACTATGCGCGGTAAGAACAATTATGAAATACGCACTCACGATATAAGGTAAGTATCGGTAGAAAGAATCCCCACTGAGGTAAGTATCGGTAGAAAGAATCCCCACTGAGGTAAGTATCGGTAGAAAGAATCCCCACTGAGGTAAGTATCGGTAGAAAGAATCCCCACTGTTATATGAGTAGGAAAATCTACTAGGATATTCTAACCGTCAACTGGTAAACACTTGCTGAAATACAATTGCAGAAATTCACGTGGAGACAGCAATCTCTTGCAACGATGAACAATAACGATTCCAGTAACAATACACAACAGCGAAATCGAGAACTTTCACGTGGCAGTTTTCAATTCATGTATTTGTAAATGCGCGAGCTGTAGCTTCCAATTAACGCGCATGTTAGTCAAGCATGATAATGGATAGTGAAGTGACTTACCATTATTTTATAGTGGAGCCATAATATGAAATTGGAACTTGAGCAAATTGTTTTTGGTAGATCTTCAGCCTTATTTGTTTAGATTTTTATCTCTATATTTTAAAAGTTCAATTTTCAAATATCTCATATGGTGGTTTTGTTAATATACAGAAGTGTTCAAACATATTTCTAGAGTAAGACAATGTCCGTTAAACGTGGATAACATTTTATCAGTAGACAAGCATCCTTTTCAAATAAAATAAATCCGTCTACAACATCACTTTAAATAAAGCTTCGTGTTTTTAAAAGTCATTACTTACTGAACTAGGTAGCTTTGTATTTGAGGTTTGGTGCAAACACGCGTTTAATACACGTCGAGGACAAAGACAACTGCTCATAAAAACATTGCATCTATTATGTATTTATAACTAGGAAAATCAACTTTCAATGGAAAATAATTACATCTTAACAACGTTTTCGTCATTTACAGCGTTTAATTTAGTATTCTGTCTAAAATGTGGTGTAAAATACCTAGCCGATTTCGCTGTAAGCTTGTGAAATATTAATAGTTATAGTATTAACAAATGGGCAAACTTTTGACTTTGTCTAAAAATTGTGAAATTACTTATTTTACTTATTATCAGTGTTTGAATGGTGATAGCTATTTAAAATGAATGTTTTGAGTGTTGTTTCAAGAATACGTCTGCTTTAAAAAACAAAAACCTGTATTTGTACGAATGTTCTATTAGAATTTTTAATGGTTTCCTGTACGTTCCGTATTGTGAAACATTATCATGGTTTACGATATTAAAAAGTTAGATTTGCCCCTTTTAAGTATTTCTTGAGAAAGGAGGACAGAACTGACAAAAAACATAATTTTTAGACTTTAGTAAATTTCTCGGCCATTGTTTTGACCAATTTACACGGAATAAGTATAGATACTTTTCTACAGGTCCCACGCAATGACAAAAAAATGGCGTATTTGCCAAAATTTAGTAATTATGGGGAAGAATATGTCTGTCAACATGCTACAAACAGCACAGTTTAGGATCTTAAAACATTACATCTCCATGTTTTGACCATTTTATATAGGAGTTGGCAGAAAGATGCTATTTTAAAAGTTCCACAGATGAATCCGACTTTGTCAGCGTCAAATCACAATTGATAAAGCAAAATGAAAATGCAGTAGTTGCTACTTCATAAATAATTTTTCTAATTTCTCTAGGAAAATATGTGAAGAAAAAACAAATTAATAACGAACATAATTTTAAGAGAAAGTACATACGTACTAATTGTGACAACCATGATATAAAGTAATTATCGGTATAAAATACAACAACATGATATTACTATTACCATCCGACGATAGCTCAGTTGGTAGAGCGGTGGACTGTAGAAGTGAAGCTGTAATCCATAGGTCGGTGGTTCAAATCCGCCTCGTCGGACAATTTTTATTTCTCCATATAAATAAAAACCACTGTTTATCTGCTTTCACTGTTAAATTATTTCATCATTACGAATTTAAAACACAAGCCTCTCTGAGGTTATTTCCCTTAGAAAGAATTACTATCTGAAGGTTTTGTTATATACATACAGCTATTACCTTGTCGTACCATGTTACCTTGATTTTGAGTCGCATTATTTAGGATGAAATATTAACATTTATTTGTAATAAAACAGATATCTCACGAATAATATAAAATGCAACTTTCAGGTAAAGTGTCCGAATTGTTTCACCACCTATAAAAATTGTTCTAATTTTTCCCATTCAGTGCCGAAGTTAGGGATGGTTGACAGTACTAAATATATATATATACATATGTATGCTTCCCGAAAATTTCCAGCTATAGTATTGGGTTGAGGAATAATTCGTGAGCGTTTTTTCAAGTTAAAAAAATATATTCATAAATGAAACGCTTTCGCAAAATATTTCATGTCATTTGGTAGATAATTTTTGCTCTAATAAATGGTGTGTTTGATTTTCATATGTCTTTAATTTTTGCTTTCATTTTCAGCTCATTAAATGGAATGTCAAGTGGACAAAATCGAGCATTTTCGACACCATCTGCTTTTTGCATTTTATTTCTTGCAATTTCGTTTAAAACAATGCAAACTATATACCTAGGTATTACATGAAATAAAGCATCATAATAAATGTTTTGGGTGTAATGTGTTCATGCATTGAAGTATTGTATAGTCTTGCATGTAATGCTTGAATTAAATTATTTAAAAACGCTCACGAATTATTCCTCAACCTAATAATTATCATGCACCAAATAAAATTGTTTTGAATTTCGCGCAAAGCTACTCGAGGGCTATCTGCGCTAGCCGTCCCTAATTTATCAGTGTAAGACTAGAGAGAAGGCAGCTAGTCATCACCACCCACGCCAACTCTTGGGCTACTCTTTTACCAACGAATATTGGGATTGACCGTCACATTATAGCACCCCCACGGTTGAAAGGGCGAGCATGTTTGGCGCGACCGAGACTCAAACCCATGACCGTCGGATTACGAGTCGAACACCTTAACACGCTTGGCCATGCCGGGCCGTACCAGATAAAGGAATGCAAAAACACCATGCCCAAAGAACAATACATCAACCAATCTCTGGTTTGTCCAATTATCTTTGCACCAATCAGATTAAGAAAAGAAAACATTTGAAAGCTTTTCATTGTGCATGTATTAAAACATATTTATCAACACATTCTGCATCAAAAATTATCTTACTTTAAAACTCCCTTATTTATCTTTCATGACACAAATACATCTGTTTGCTTTCCCTTCCCAGATTTTCATTATCTCAGTGGCTTAGCTGTTCCTAAAATCTCAATAAATTATGATTACTAAATAACATCACATATTATAAAGTTTTGCATTTTGGAATTAGTAAGCTACTAGTCTTCTAAATAGATATTACACTGTTTGAAGAATTCACAAAATAGGTTTGTCTACCAGTTAACAAAACTAACAGTCTGGAACATATTGTGGAAAGAAACTATCCAAATATTATATAATTGTACAGTTAGTGACAAATATGTTGAACTTTAACAATAATTTACAAATGTTTGGCTAGAAATAATTCAGTTAAGAGCTACACGTTTGTGTGTGAAAACAAGTTATAATATATATCATAACTTGATATATCAAAATATTTCATTTTAGAATGACTTGATTGTGCACACTTATGCATTAAGGCAGAAACTAGATAAAACTTTAATGTGATAGTAATTTAACTATCTGTAAATTAGTAAACTATAATAATTATTGAATTGTTCGTTTTTGAATTTCATGCATAGCTATGATGGTTATATGTGCTAGTCATCTCTAATTTAAGTGTTAGGCTATAAGGTAAGCAGCTAGTCGTCATCACTCACTGCCATCTCTTGAGCCACTCTTTTACCAAAAATAGTGGGACTGACCATCACATAACAACAATACCACACCTGAAAGATCGAGCATATTTGGTTGAATGGGGATTTGAACCTGTGGCCTTCAGATTGTGTGTCAAGTTTCCTAACAAGTGAATTGTACTTGGAAATTTTTTCAATCATTCTGTAACAACTTTTACACTGAAATGTGACAGTTCAGCAAATTTTTCATATATTTTTTTTAGTATTAAAACACTAACACTACAAGCATGTAATGTACTCTGGTTGTCATAGAATAATCAAGCAGATAAGAGACATCTTAAAAAAGGTTTATATCACAAACCTGTATAGTGTTTGTGTATTTTTAAGCTGATACATTTGCAAGTAGTACCACAGACATGTAAAAAACACAACTGAAAACATGTTGGTAGAACCAATGTTTCAAAAAAATATTTTTCTGAAGCAATCAAAGTATGCAAATAACAATCCATAAATACAGTCTGTGCTAAATCTGTAGTAATTACTTTTTTGGCTTTAACCTTTTTTTTCTCTTTCCCACTAAATATTTATTTTCATATTCTTTAATTATTTTATGAACTGAAATCACAATATCTAAACAAATAATCACATTACATACAAATTTCTTCACCTAGAGGTCACTTATCCAAAATATAAATTGCCTCTTTAAGCAATTATTGCAGATATATTTAACTTTTTCACGAACTTCTTACTTCAAAAGGTCAATTTGATGTACAAGTATATGGACAGCTGAATTGTTTCGAATAGAAGTCTCTGGTTCTATATCATCTTCCTCGGGCAAAAAATCATCAAAAAGTTTTACAGTTGATGTATTAACGGACAATTTGATGGTATTCAAGTACTTTGACTGTAGGACTAGGGCCAAATGGACAGCACAGTTAACTGCTCCACCCATACCATGAATACAAATATCAGTTTCTCCACTGTCTAACAACTTTTTACATTTTTCTAGCTGAGCTTTGAAAGAAGATTTGGAGTTAACATATACATCTCTTCTTTGTTTAGGATATTTTCTACTTGGACGCTTGACTATAGTCTGATCTTTTTTAATGGACTGAGTTTCTTCATGTTGCTCATGTTCAGTTTTTCTTAAATTACTGGAAACCTGATCCATCACCTAAAGTAAAAGGTTATTAAATTGGTGATTAGAAATACTATATTACTAAGTTTTATCAACAAAATTGTAATGTACACCCCTTTTTAGCATCAAAATGATAAATGTTGAAATGCCTGATGACAGGATGTGTAGTTATAGCTTGGACTCTCTTTTTGAGAATACATAAATAGATTTGAAAGGCAACTTATGAGTTTCATAATTCGCTTTACTTCACGTGAGAATTTTGAGACAACCTCAACAAAACTAATTAGTTGTGTATCACCTTGTACATTCATATTGACTACAGATTCTCTTACCATAAAAGAAACTTCAAATATCAGAAGAAATTAAGGCAAACTGGGTTACAGGTTTTATGCAATCCTAGAAAATAACCAGTTATCTTCACTATTATACGTCACTCTGCTCTTATATATTCAGATAAACTGAATATTTGCTTGAGCCATATGATACGTCTGTTAGGTAACAGGAGATTCATTAAAGATACCAACTGCAGACTTTTACTAAATCTTTAATTGAATCAATGTAAAACAAAGTAATAAGTATAGATACAAAATAAACAACCTTTATTCAACATTAAACACAAACACAACATGTGTACTTCTTTGGGCATTTAAACATACTGGACCATCACTCTTCCTGATGTTTTTTTATTGTTTATTAGAGGATCTTACTGAGCAAAATAATATCTGAAAATATATTCTGCACCTCAACACTATGCCTCAAAAAATTATGATGTCACATCTAGAAGTATCTCCAGCCCCAATTAAATGAACATTTAAATTAAAAAACTTTATAGTGCAATGATTGAATGACCCCACCCTTCACTCTTATTTACTGTCTTGTCACCAGAGAGCCTTTCGTTAGATATATGTTCAATTGAATCAACTGGTGGTTCCATTCCTGGATATGAAAGACAACGTATCAGATTTATAATTTGGTTTACTTTGTATGAGAATTTTGAGACAACCTCAATAAAATTGATTAGTTGTCTGTGACCTTGTATTACTAGCTGTAATACATGGTGTTCTGAAAGTCACTGTGCACTAATATATTTATTAACAGACATGTTTCAATACAGAATACAGGAGGTAAATATGAATGACAATTATAAACAATGTTCAAAGTGACCTCCGTTGACATCAATACAGACCTGGATCCTTCTTATTTTGTTTCTAAACACTGCTATCAGTTGCTGGCTTGAAATAGACTGAATAAAATATTATTACAAAACTGCACGACTTTCCGAACACCCTGTAGTATGTATATCATTCTTACTTAAACTGAATAGCATGCATTAATGTACCAGTTTGGTATCTGTAGTATTACCAGTATTTTCACCAGTAATCCTTATCATATTTCACCAGATTTTATCACTTAAGGAAGTTTATGTTAGTCCTAATAAAGAGAAAGAAATGAAGTAAAAACACAAGTACATATACTAAAAAATTTAACAAATACTATGACACTAAAGAAAAACTTGAAAACACAGAAAATCTAGGTGCATACTTTATGATATACCATCTATTCCATGCCCTTTGAAAAATGTGACCAAATAATATGCAAAACCTTACACAATTCTCCCTAATTAGATCTTGTGTTAAATGATAACCCATTAAATGGCTCTCAAGTTACAAATTATACTGTTTCAAATAACAACCCCAAAGGAGCATTAACATTTATGACTATTGTTTCCACCCCCGCTAGTACAGCGAGATTTAGTACAGTAAATCTGTATGTCTACGGATTTACAACGCTAAAATCAGGGGTTCGATTCCCCTCGGTGGGCTCAGCACATAGCCCAATGTGGCTTTGCTATAAGAAAATAACAAAACAAACAAACTATTGTTTCTTATTCAATAATATGCATTGACAACTGACTATGCTTGCTTATGGCAAAGCTAGTAAGGTTATTTCCCACATCCCTAATTTTGAAATGCCAACTACATGGAAAGCAACTGGCTGGCAGCAAACACTCACCACAATCTCTTGGGCTACTCTTTACAAATGAATAAAGTGATTGATTGTTTGTCACATTATAACATTCCCATGGTTGAAAGGGTAAGCATGTTTATTGCTAGGCTTACAATTTGCTAGTCAAGTGCCCTATCTATCAAACAATCATACTGTTACCTTTGATCAAAGAAAGCTACTTAAATAGATTAAAACTAAATGTATATTTAGTACTAAGCCCAGATAATTAAATACAGTGTTCAAAGTATATTACAAACATTGAGTAAAAAGCATATTTTCATTAACTGTGTACCTTCTTTGTAAATTAACGTTTCAGCTGCAAACTAATATCTCACAAGACTTGGCCAGTCTACAAAATTAAATTAGTCCTAAATCCATATGCTCAGCAAACAGTGCAGGATAATTATTATTATTCAATATACAATTACATGTTCTTGCCAATAAAGGGAGTCTATACTACAGTGACAGTTTACTTGTTTAGACCAATATCCAAGTATGAACTAATATCATATAAAAGGTTTTACCTGACTTGGCCTGCTTAGCAGATCTAGGTTAGTTCTAAATCCATAAACTAAACTACAAACAAGTTCTAGAAGAAAAAATAAAATTAAAATTGATATCATTTAAACTAATCATTACAATACAATACTAAACACTAAAAATAAGAATTAGAAAAACCAATAAATAAAGTTAGTTATATATTTATAGTTTAACCAATATGCGTGGCCCTGACATAAGGGAAGGTAGGAAGTCTAAAACATGAAAATCCAGCAACAGAACAAATGACCAATCCACACTTTTCACTTCTAATTAAACTGCAGTTAGTGAGGTAATTTTATAATTTTCTTTCCAAGTTTAACATAAAACTTGCTTATACACATTATATGCATTTTGAACTGAAAACCTCATCTTACAAAATCAATTTATAGTTGGTTTTTTTTCTGATAAATACTTGTCTTAAATATGCAGGTTTAAAATCCTTGTAGTTGTATTCATGGGAAATCTAGATTTATTAAGAATATGTTAATTTTAAAGAACCAGAAGATATGCAGACAGTAAGTCTACCATAATAACATTAACATATTACATGCTAAAGGATTAACTGTCACTCTTTATAACCTGTCTTAGTCAGGAACATTTTGTAGTATTGCATAGATTCGAACCAAGCTTGCTAGCTCTATCATGGGACTAACCTGTACCATTGATTAAAATACAAAGTCTCACGTTTTTTCATTCCTGCACACATTGATGACTCTGGCGAATTCTCTATGATACAACAGTAATGGCGCATGTAGCATTACTTCAACTGATTAAAAATCCATGAATATCAGCATATTCACCTATTTTAATTCATAAAATTATTTTAAAAATGGCAATCTTATAGAACAAAAAATATATACTTTATTAGTAAATAAACTAAATTTCGTATTAAGTCGATGGTGAAAATTATGGATTTTCTTTCCACGGGAACACAGGCTTTGTGTTTCGGCCTCAATAGTCAAGAATTCGATTTCCATAGTTTTTATACTTTTATTTTATTATTATTAATAGTACTAATAGTAATATTAGTAACTGTAAATACTGTAGTAAGCTAAATAAAACATATAATACTATTACCATTTGTAGAAACAAACGTAATAATTTTCGTGCACACACTTAGACTAAGTTTTAACTAGACGTGCATTTTTATTATTTTCACTAAATCACGGTGCAGTGTAAAATAAACAACATACGGTAATTTTATAATGTGCATTACTTACTTTTTCTAAGTGTTCCACTTTTACATGAAAGACAAAATGCAAGTTACATACAGAGTATTAATGGTAATAGGCTTAGCCCCTAAAGCTATCGATTTCAATTTGAAGTTCAATAAGAAAATTCTACATCTGGTGGTGATAATAATCATCACTCAGAGTTAAATATAATAAAAACAGGGATTAATATAATTTTACGAGTATTTTTTTTCTCCACAACAGGAATAGATGTTTGTTTGTTTTTTGCTGTTTCTTTCGAGCTAGAATCTTACTCGTTGTTAGAACCTTTGAACAGAAACTCACAAAATAGAAAAAAATGTCTATTTTATTAGTAGGAACAGTAATAGAATGATGTTAATAATTAAAGAGAAACAGCTTAAACAGTTAGTCAAAACACATAATCTTAGAATACTCATAAATTTTCTTATATTAAATACTGAATAGAGTAAAATACAGCCATTAAAAATTGCAAATTGCTACTAGGTTATTTTGTCATAGGAGCAATTTTTGTCTTGAATACATTAATATAACTTAAGTTTAGAAGCATTGGTCGTTCTTTGTCAAATAAATAACCTTATTTCACTAAGTGATTAAAAGTTAGAAGTTTTACCTCTTCCTTCAATGAAACCAGCACTCCAGTCTGGTAATCAGATAGTGGTGGAAGAACTCATGTATACAGAATGTATCTGTACGGTCTTGTTTAAAAGCTGTGATATTTAAATATCTGTTAAATAAAATCGATGTTGTTTGACTATTTACTATGTGGCGGATTTATTATTATATATCTTTTCTAATACTGTTATTTCTTTAAGTTACATTTATATTTAGAAATATACATAACTAATACTTTTAAATCTCTGTTGCGAAATTCTGCTGCATTCAATAAGGTCGTAGATGATTTTCAAGTTTAATAATCAACAATATGTGTGCGCGTGAACACTAGTACTTCATAAGTATTGATGTGTAGGTTGAAATTGTTAGAAACTTTCCTCATGCCTAAAAATTAACCAACGCTACGCGATAGAGGCAGTATATATTATTGATTTGCTACAGTTTGTATGTTATAAACATCGGTGATTAACGATTAATAATTGGAACCTCAGATATATTGACCAGAAACTTTTATAAATTTCATTTATTACAAACCATTTTCCAGTGGATTCCTATCTGATAGGGCCTGGCATGGCCAAGCGTGTTAAGGCGTGTGACTCGTAATCTGAGGGTCGCGTCCCCATCGCGCCAAATATGCTCGCCCTTTCAGCCGTGGGGGCATTATAATGTGACGGTCAATCCCACTATTCGTTGGTAAAAGAGTAGCCCAAGAGTTGGCGGTGGGTGGTGATGACTAGCTGCACTTCCCTCTAATCTTACACTACTAAATTAGGGACGGCTAGCACAGATAGCCCTCGAGTAGCTTTGTGCGAAATTTAAAAACAAACAAACAATCCTATCTGATATTAGTATCTTTATAACTTCATCAGTGAAAAATTCAACGCAGAGTTAGCTAGCTTCCATTAAGTGAATTGTACCATATTAACTCAAAACATTAATCTGTTAATCATAAACCTCGAAAAAATATCCAATTCCAAACCAGATAGAAGGCTCAGTACTGTTTGTAAAACTTTTGAATATAAATCATTATATGTAATAACTGTTTTTATAAAATGTATTAGTGTTTGCGTATTGAAATATATTTGTATTTGAAAAACTGTGTGTATCAATCTTGTTGGTAAATATCATAAATTGATATACACATCAACGTTTAATTAACTTATAAATTTAAATTAACATTTAACCAAGTTTCAGGCTATTTCAAATTGTAATATTTACAACTGAATGGCTCGCCATAGCATAATGGTTATAGTGCTCACACTGTGAATTCTAGGGTTCATGATTCTTAGCCTAGTGCCAGAAACGTGATCCACTTTGTTCAATTAGACAAAAGTATCCCCAGAGTTTGTAGAAGGGGCTGTTGAATGTTGCAGTTCATTTTATCTAGTAAGTACAGTATTTTGCAAAGTGTCAGAATAAAGTATCAAATTAAATTTCAGGTTACTTTCTTTTGTTTGTTCAAACAAATGAAACGTCAAAATGTTATTGATCCTCTTATTTAGTGCAATAGAAACTCGGTGGAAGTGATGGAGTTGAGCAAACAGTTAATATTTTATCTTTACCCTTTTACTTTAACAATTGTAGGCAGTTTAATCAAAGAGTCCTGTGGAATTTTACTCCAGATGTCTCTAATACGCTCTCATAAATTTTCTTTGGAAGTAGCTTTTGATTTGTCAAACTCCAGATCTGCCAAATTTGGTTAAGATCAAGGCTCTCTGGAGACCATTGCATCACTTAAATGACTCTAACATCTTTCTTAACCAAGTAATTTTTGCATAGTTTGGATATGCATTTGGGTCAGTATCTTCTTGGAAGTAGAATCCTTTACCAATAATACGCATACCACTAAGTACATCATGATGAATCAGCATTTGATTATTCATGCACTGGTCCATTATTCGATATATTTTGCAATATGTTCTGTTGTCTCACCAAAAGCACCTCGCTAGGACAGCGGTAAGTCTTCGAATTTACAGTACTAAAATCAGAGGTTCGATTTTCTTCAGTGGACACAGCAGATAGCCTGATGTGGCTTTGCTATAAGAAAACAGACACACACACACACACGCCTCGCCAGAAAAAAACATTCACAAACTATTACATTACCTTCTCCGTACATCATGGTTGGTGTTATGCATTGAGATATCTTTAATTACTCATTTTTCCCGCCAGTTGTACAATTTATACTTTAAACCAAATATTTCAAACTTGGGCTCATTCGTCCATAATATATTTTTAAACCGTCAACAGTCCAGTTTTTGTACTTTTTTAAATCAAATTTCAGTGTCTAAACTTGTAACCTATCAATAGTTGAGTTGATATGCAATTTAAATCCTAATGTTTCCTTATAAAGTTATGATTCTTGATAATTAGATATTTTGTTTTCCATCCGAAAATCTTCCAATGAGTTTATCATATTCAAAATAGGCAAAGACTTTTGTTTGAGACCCCAGGTGACTTAGACCTGGCGTCAGTGACACCAGAAAAAATCATCTTTATTTGTCTTTCAAATTTTTCGTGCACATAGTTATGACACCCTTGTAAATATAATTTATAAAAGATGTAAACTCGCACTAATTTTCTTGCTTAGGCAAAGATTACAGAATATGTTCACTTTGTTACTTTTACTTGAAGCCATACTTATTTTGAGGAGTTGTGTATATACTTGTATAACTTACATGAGTTTGTGGTTTTTCTTGTTTGAATATATTTCGAATGATCGCTTATCTGAGTAATCTAGAGACTGAGATACCACACTGTGACATAGGTGTAATTTAAGTGTTATATTCATTACTCTCCTTTGGTGTTCAATTCAATTATTATTTATTCTGCTTTCTGTCCCAACAGACAGTTCAAATGAGCAAGAATTGGAAGCCAGTCAGTTCACTGAAGGCTCATTCATTGTTGTTTGTGTACTGCGTTTGGTTCTATCTCCTCACTAGTACTTGCTTGCTTAAACTTAATTTGCTGCCCATGCTAATTTGTTGTCTACAAGACATTCTTAAACCCCGTGTTTTGCGAATACATGCGACAAGGGTGGTAGTCAACACCATCAACTCTTTTCTTGTCTAGAAGATTGGCTGCAAGTCAACAGTATCTTCTGCCAGCTCCTGTCTGGGCTAGAAGGAAGATTACAAATCCAAAGCACCAACGTTTAACTCTTGATTGACTGAATATATTTTGAACGTTGCTCTTATAGCACACACACGACTCCGCAATGCACAGTGCGTTTTTGTGGCAAGTGCCTTCGAACTATGAACCTTGAGATTCACATTTAAAATGCGATGTTATCACCTTTTTGCATTTCAAAATATCCAGACTTCTTTTTCTTTATACGCATTATCAATGTAAAAGGTATAAAACAAATATTATGAAAGTCTGTAACATTGACGTGTAGTTAGAGAAAACATGTTGAATACACGAATTACTTTTCCAACTTTTTCGTTTTAAAAAGGAACATTATTCAAGCACTATTTCCTAGTAAAGAACTGTAAACAAAGTTCTACTTTTAAATACATAACATTTACCGTAACATATACTCACGGTTTTACCACTTTTTGAATAAATACATTTAACGTAATAGTTTATGAAGTATCCACAGTTCTCTATAAGACACTCATAATGTTACAACTCTACACAGGTCAAAATCTCTTAATGAAGATTGATGTTAGTTAAAAACAAACCCCAATTTTGTTACACACGATCATCATCGTTTACGAAGGTTATGCCCCAGATGGATCATTGGTTTATCAGCGGGATTATAACATTAAAAATTTGTTTTAAAAATGCGCAGTGAAATAGAACAGATGACATTTGTGTAGCTTGGTGCCATATCAAAAACCTAGGTTATTTTGATCAAATATTTTTAAAAAGCCTTTATGACTAGAAATAACTAAACATCTAGTACTTTTCTACAAAAAAAAAAAAATCGTTATATCTCAAGTACGGATTGTGGTTATATTTATGTAGTTATGTTTAATACATGGATTACTAAAATCGTAATATTTATGTATATTAAACCGCCACCTATTGCTGCGTTAACACGTTAAAATTCATCAGAATTGCAATCTTAAATCAGATATCAAGAGCTGTAGATATTTTTTCCAAATTTAATTTTAAAATTATAAAGAAAAACAAATGAACAAATTTTCTAAAGATACAGAATTACTTTAATGTGCTTTAAATTGTGATTTAGGTAATTAATGTATAATTCTGATGGAAGTTATTTAATTTCACAGATGTTACAGCCATATATATATATATATATAATTTACCCTCACTTTATCAGTTATTCTCACAGTTTGTTTGTTTGTTTTGAATTTCGCACAAAGCTACTCGAGGGCTATCTGTGCTAGCCGTCCCTAATTTAGCAGTGTAAGACTAGAGGGAAGGCAGCTAGTCATCACCACCCACCGCCAACTCTTGGGCTACTCTTTTACCAACGAATAGTGGGATTGAGCGTAACATTATACACCCCCACGGCTGGGAGGGCGAGCAGGTTTAGCGCGACGCGGGCGCGAACCTCGGATTACGAGTCGCACGCCTTACGCACTTGGCCATGCCAGGCTATTCTCACAGAAGATTTGTTGAATAGTTGGAATAACTTACAGTAGTAATAACTGCAAATGCTTATCCTGATTAGTTAATTATTTTACTTTTGTATCTAATTGATTTCATCAAATCCCCATTGATTTTTTCACCTGACAATAAACAATGTAACTGTTGTTCATAGGTAATAAATTTGTACTAATTACTCGAGTTAATCATTCAGTTCCAGTGCTAATACATCAGTATGGAGCTCTATAATTCATCTACATGAGTAATATGTTAAAAAATGACACTCAAAGAGATAGTAATATCGTTGATTTTGAAATACTCGGGGTAACATACTGTATTATGTTAAAAAATGGTATTATGACACCCAGTGATGTTTTGATTTTGAAACACTTGAGAAAATACAGTGTATTGTTACAAAATAATGAAAATAGCACCCTTAGAGCTGGTAAAATATTGAATTGGAATACATTTGAATTAATACAGTTATAAACATTCTACTTGTAGCTAATTTACATCCATATAATTTTGTAACTAATTTGAAATCTTTTTATTAAGAATGTGAATCACTATTGCATTCATATATGGTTTATGGGTGGTTAGGTGACACATAGCTGATATCAGTCATGTTATGTATAGTATTTCCTAACATCATAATACAACTTCATCCATGACTGAGAGTACATGTATGGATGTGTTAAAAACACAATCAATTTCTTTGTATATATATATAAAACAGGTACATTCAACCATCAAAACATTCATGATCTTTAAACAAAAAAACAAACTTTAAATTGCATCACCGTAAGTCCACAATGATCCACATTTAAATTGAATTCCTTATTATATCTTTAGTCATTACACAAAAACTTAGATTGGAACTAAAACTTTCTTTTAATTATACTTGTCACAATAATTTTAACTTATTTGTATACATCCTTGGACCTTACACTCTATAGCAGTAATTTACAGAGCATATGAAACATGGCTTTGTTCTAATAAAGCCCAGATGATAACCAGGTGCAAAATAATGTTCTTAAACAATTACAGAAAAGACAGCATTGGCATATTTTTAGTGAATAACAAACATCTTCAGAAATGGAAGACCAAATCACACATAAACAAAACAGTAATTTAGGATTTATTGTTATTCAATATTAAGATAGAGAAAAATGAATAGTAATGGTACTATATTCATATTTGTTTTAGAAGAGGCAGTCTGTCAGTGTCACAATGCATATTCATATTTGTTTCAGAAGAGGCAGTCTGTCAGTGTCACAATTCATATTCATATTTGTTATGCTTCTCCACTAACAAACATATGGACTTTTCTGTCAGAGTTTATCATGTGTTTTGTCTTTACAGTGCCAACGACAGAAGCAAGCTCCTGAGCATCGTAACGGCAATAGAGTACTGTACAAGTGGCACTTAAACATGCAGTTTTCTTTCTTTTCTGCTGCAAGCTGGGGTGAATAAAGTTACATAGCTCACTGTAAAAATGGGAATATTGAGGTAAGCCATAAAAGATTATGTGCTGAATGCCCTTGAGACGATAACGTCTGTAAAAGTGAAAACGTTCGGTGCACAATAAGAAATGTCGCCAACCATGGTAAAACATATTCCGTGCCCTTGCAACCTTGGCATCAGAGGTGTATTCACACAGCTGCACAAAGTTTAAATCTTCTCTCTTAAAATAGTTGCGAAGCCTCACAAAGTCGAAATAACTGGGGACAAAGATAAGAGTGTGCGACATCACAGAATCCTTGTAATCAGGTAACACTTTGGAGATGAAAAACTGAAACCTGTCATCTGCTGCTGTTTTAAAACTTTTTGTGTCAAACCTGTGAAAGACCTGTAAAAAACAAAACAAATACTATTAACTATGCACATAAACATCAGAATGCATGATTGATTTAATTAGTAACCCAAAACAATTGAATGTCATGACATATATTATCTATTTAAAAAAAAAAAGTGCTTATCTAGATTGAGTCAATATTATTTTACAAATAATATAAGAACATGTATTACTAATACAAAATGAGTAATAAAACTTCAAATTGTAAGTTTCTCTTTTGAATAATTCATAAATAATGTTTTATATAATGGTAAATTATATTAATTACTTATCCAATGATTGTTATGCTACCTGCTTGTATTTTTAAATTCAAAAATACACACTGGTTTAAATAAATGTTGCTGTAGATCAGGTTTGACAATTGATTAGTGTGAAGCATAGCTTTTACTTAGCTTGCTCCTCCAAATTAACAAAGTCTGTATTCTAATTTTTTGTCCAAAGATTACCTGAGGAAGCTGGACTACAACTTGATTAATTGACCCATGATGTATAGAGTTCTTCAAAATTACACTGCCTGCATAGTTCTGGCAGTACTTAATAAAAAGTGACATGATTGGAGGCACATTAACAGACGTAAACACCACAGTCTGTCGGTAGTATTTTGCCCAACCATTTAACGCCCACATGTAAACACGAGAAAAATCAACTCCATGTGGCTCCTTTGGTTGAAGATGTAAATGTTGCATAAGATGAAGAACATGATCCCAATTTTGCATTAGAAGAACATCTGCCTGATCCACGACGAAAACTTCTATGGAAGATAAGAAGTCATAGTCACGATCTTTTTCACCCACTGCTCCTATGATGGTTCGAAGTCCCAGTGGGGATGCTAAAATGATGTCTGCAGAATAGAAGTCTGCATAGAGCTTTAAACCTTTACGCATCACTTGAATACCAACACGGAAAGCATCATCCGTATTTCCATCAAAAGTGTATTCGTAATCATCAGGTCGTTTCAATTTTTTGGAAGGATCTTGTTTTGGTGAGGTAAATTCTTCTAGGAACCTTTTCTTATTCATCACATTATCTTTACTGTCAGATACAATTAACTTCATCATAGCTTTTACTACTTTTAATGCCGAGTTCTTGAAGGGTAAGAGAATGAGTACTCGTGGCCGAGTTAGGCCCTGATCTCGATATTCTGTGACAACAGAATTGTGCTTTAATAGTTTACTATTATGATGTGTAACTTTAGTGCGTGCTTTAAAAATATGATTGAGTACATGCACAGTATAAACCAAATATATGTCTTTGGCATTCTGAAAAGTTCTTTCAGTATAAAGAAAGTCATGGTAACCAGTTACTATTGATAATAGCTCCATCTGCAATGGAGTAAGTGTGATTTCTTTATTGTCACTCTCTGTATTTTGTTGTAGAATATTTTTCAAATTTTGTAAAAGACTTTCTTTAATATAATATTTGTTACTATTGGTAGAATCACATTTATTTGATATGCATTTTTTTTTAATTTCATTGTTCCTGATTTTCAATTGCAAAATACCAAGACTTTCCCATCTTTCTTCCTGAGTTGAGTGCTTTCCACTGTTTATGTCATTGATATCAGCTTCAGTGATGAGGTTCTCAAAGTGCTGGACAAATGGATCTTTATTGCATTTTTTATTTTCATCAGTGACCTGGTGGTAAAATACAAAACTCAGTAAACTAATTTGTTAAATTTTTAATAAACTTTTAGGTTTAAAATAATTATTTGCTAGCAAAGTTCTTGGTTAGTTATACTAGAGAAAATAACACTGAATATAAGAATCTTTAAAAGATAAAGAACTTGTATTTGTACACACAGTGTCAGCAATCATAGTGGACTACCAGTTCGAGATACATTAAAATTAATCAAGTGAGAAATTAAATACAAGATCTTGAATGATCTACATGTACTGCCAAAATAGAATATACACAAAGAACCACAATGAGGATTTCTAAAACTATTAGGAATGTTTATAAATTATGATCCAAGTAATGTTATATGTCTTCTCATCAATGTTACCAACAACTCACACCTTAATGTAGCTGAATCAAAAACACTGGATAAAAAATTAAACTAAAAAATAAAAGACTGAAAGCACAGTTTATTTTTGATTATGGTAATGGCAGTAAAATATATAACACGAGATTAATCAAAATAAATAAGCATTTAAGTATTACCAAGCAAACAAGTATTCCATTTCGAATCACTATTTACAATTCTGTTAAAAATTCTACTAAATAATTTTAAACAGTCAAGGTGACTTAGGATAGCATGTCCCCCTGAATTCACTTTTTTCACCTACAAAACCAACCAACCAATATAGTTGTGGATGAGATTTCTTGATGAATTGAAAGATTTGCTATTCTTCCTAAGTATTTTTATGGGGAATAAATCAATATCTTGAGCCATGGAAATGCATTAAAAATAAGAATAAGACATCTTAATAAGCATACATACACAACTATTTCAAATAATAGAGAATAAAAATGATTTCATAGTAAATATCTTTTTTGAAATCACTGGCTCAAATATAATTAGAAAAGCATATTCTAATAGACTGCTTTTTAACATTATTAATTGAGCTCTACAAATTGTAAGGTTAAATTTGTTTTAGTTTTTGATCCGTTACATTGAATTTTTGATAAAGCATGCGCCAACAAGCAGAAAAAGAAAACACATGCACAATTTTTCCAGTAGTAATTGTAGAGAATCAGTAAACAAAAGAGAAAAAATGACAGTGGGTTTAAGTTTTTAAAAGTTAAAAGTACTGAAGTCTTAGAGCCACTACTTTAAAGTACTAATTTGATATCGTACAACTTGTGGTGACATTACATTTTTTAGTAAAGCTATATAGCTTCAGGTATTTCAAAAAAAATTAAATGCAATGAAATAAGGAACTGGCTGTAAAATAATCAACCTGTATCAAGAATTCATATGTAATTACATAACTTCAAAAAATACACACATATCTATAAAAGTCTTCTAAATGAAAATAAAAAAATCAAGATATTTATAGTGAAGTAATTGTAGGTGAGCTTCACTATCAGTATAATGCAAAGCTCAAGATAAAAAACTAAATGTGTCTTCCTATACAATCCAAGAGTATCAGAAATACCATTTCTTGAATTTTCTGGTCTCCTCTCAAACTATAATATGAAAAAAACAAGATGTAGTAATAAATTTACATTACATTATATATATACTTAAACTACGCTTATTTGCACTAGAAGTGTTTTTAACATTTTCTCTTTTGTATAGATACTACAAGTCCATTCCCTCCATCCCTCGGTTGATGCTTCTGAAGTAGGCAAAGCTAGCATGCTGAAAAATACTGATTTGATCAGTAACTTTTGAACTTCGATGACCAGACAGGCATGGATTTTGATTTTTCAGAGGGCTTTTGATAAGAATCTACACGCAAATTATCTAAGAATATTATGTCAACAGGAAAAATACTTAATTGAATTTTATGATGGTTGAGTAGAGAAAACAAAAAGTTATTAATGGAGTCTAGAATCACATTGGCACTAGTGGTATTCCTCATGGGTCAGTACTTGGGCCTTTTTCTTGTGTACATTATGTGACAAAACTAATTGATTAGTAAAGTTTGCTAATCACATTCTAAAATTGGTCAATTCTAGTTATGATAAGAATTTTTAACTCTTTTGAGGAAGCATATGAATCAGCATGAGTGAACTTAAAAATCATTTTATTTTTCTGGAAGACCTCTGTCTTGTAATGTGTGTAATTATAGACTAATTGCAGTAGAGTAACTTTTAAAAAACTGACTTTATGGAAAACTGATGTTATTTTAATACAGATTTCAATATCAAACAGGTATGGGGAAGGGTAATACCTACTACACTGACATTTGTCCCAGTTCTGGAAATCTTGACATAATGCTAGGTAAATCACTAAACCACTGCTCTGTTGCTAAAACTTACAGTTTTAGGATGTATTTACAAAACAGGTAATTATCTCTTTACAAATCAACATTGGTTTCACTTAAAACAATACATAATGTTTTGGTTTTCTTAAATAAAAATGGATAGTGACTAACTAGAAAGGATTCAAAGAAGGACTATTAAGATAATTCTGGGGATGTAAGACTATTTTTTGAGGATGGGATCTCTCAGCTTTTCTCTTTAGAAGAAAAAGAGATTAAAAGATACTCTTACCTTTGATCTATAAGATTATTCACCAAACTAATAGGACAAGATACAGACAAGCCCATAATTTGTTTTTGCCACATTTCAAAGACAATAGGACTTGAGTTTAAAGTTTGGATAAGACAGACTAGGCTACAGTTAAGACAGTTTCATTTCTCTACAACAGTGGTCATTTACAGAGGTTTCAGAAGAGAACTGGCAAACTCCTGAAAAACTAAAAGATAAATTTAAATTTATCATTTTCATTTCCTAAGGGGTGGGTGTGAAAGGACAGTCTCGAAGGTTTAAATGATCCATTGTTGTTCTTTTTAATTATTTTTCATTACAACTATCATATTTGTTTTGGTTTAAGATGTGACTGTTAAAATCTTTTGTATTCATTACTTCCATATTATCTCCCCTCTCTTTAACATGGATACAACCTTGATTTGCAAATATGATACAATATAGAGATTTTGAACTTTCTCACATATTGTCAGTTCTTGACTGAAAATCATTGGTGATTCAAAAGTGTTGTAAAATTGCAGACCATGGAAAAGATCCAAAATAAAGTTCAATTACTATATAAAGAAATCACATGATATTTAAAAAGTTAACATTTTCCTAAAATAAAGATGTATTTCCAATAATACTCACCTCTAGTGACACTACTGCTATTAATCTCCATGGTTTCTATGTTTTTGCCTATCTAACATTAACTTACAAAACATACTTAACATCCACTGACTCTATAACTAGAAACACACACTGAGAAGGTGAAGAAGCTACTGCAGACTATCTACATGGAAAGTATCTGCACAGAACAGGAGTGTACAAAGATAACAGTGGTACATGAATGGATGGGCTGCAGTACATTTAGAACAGACATGCTCTTCACCCAGAACCTAGTTCCTGTATCAAGAGTTGTATAGATCATGAGTAATCAACATTATAAACTAGCCTCAACCAAACAGCCAAGGTTCATACCTAGGAGTTTGAATTAAGGGGTCTCGATCCGTATATATACCATGTTGGTGATAAAACAGTTGGACCACAATATTAAATACTGATATACTTTTGACTGGATTACAAACTGTAGCCATAATGTGATGCATTCTGAACCACCTGGATCACAAAAAGAGAGTGAGCAACACAGAAGTAAACAAATTTTCTCCTCCAACTGAAGAAGTTCATAAGGTAATATCTTAGGCTCAGAATGGTAGGATAATGTGTACCATTATCCAACTAAAGGAACAGAATTGATCTGGTCTATAATTATGAATATTCATCCTCACTACCCATCCAAGAGGTCAAGGAGTACTACATTTGCCCTTGGATTTATGGAGAGAAAGTAAAACCTGCACTCAACCACCAAGGACCTCTGATGGGACCATTTTGCATTTAGAAATATGAGGAGTTAGTGGGCCTTCTTCTATGAACAAGATACTAAATTGATAATAATGAAAGAAAAGGGTCATGGGCTTCCCAACTAAATAGCTTCATGCCAACTCTAACCAGAATTACAAGTAAGCTCCAGCTGAGACTGATGCCACTCTTACTGACACTGGAGAAAAACATCCAGGGACCCCAATAGAAGGGCCCTAACTTTACCCTCTTCTTCAAGTGTGGAAAAACACACTCAAACACTCTACAGGAATAGCCTTCGTCCACCACTTCAGTAACTGAAAAACTGGACTCCTTAGCTCCACTGATAGAAACTGAGGAGGTAATGCACATTGAGAAGTCCTGAGAAACAGTGCAATAGATGAACCACGTTCCCTAAATTTGTAAAAGCAAACCAACCATGATTTGTTCAATCTGATGATTAGCAGGGATGGCAGGTACCCCTTCAGCTTTACTCATGATAGTCTATGAGTCTAGGAGGGCCCTCAACTTTACCCGCTTCAAGAGTGGAAGAACACACTCAAACACACTGGAAGAATAGCCTTTGTCCACCTCTTCAGTAACTGAAAAACTGGACTCCTCAGCTCTACTAATAGAAACTGAGGAGGTAATGCACTTTGAGAAACCCTGAGAAATAGTGCAATAGGTGAACCAAGTTCCCTAAATTTGTAAAAGCAAACTGACCCTGATTTATTCAATCTGATGATCAACATGGATGGCAGGATCCCCTTTAGCTCTACTCATGATAGTCTATAAGTGGTGGTCCAAGAAAATACCATCCAGTAGACACCTATATGGTCTTATGAACACCCATTTCTACAAACCATGTTGCAACCTGTAGTAATTATAGTGAAGAAATGAAATGATAGAGCATACCAGCCTGGGCAACACTTATCACAGAGTGGGATCCCATGAAAAGTAAAGGGACCCTGAAAATAAAAAGAGTAGTTGATAAAGTTATTTAACTCTTGTTAAAAATCTATCAGATGTGATCAAAATAGCTACAGGTAGTAGTCAAAATTCCTCAAAAAAGAAAAACTACCAGATCATGTAAGTAATGAAGAGAAAGGTATTAGGATAAGTTTGCATACCAGCCTGCACAGTGTCTTCCAGAAGGCAATTCAACTGGGTGGCTAATGACATTGAAATGAAGGATTCCTCTCCTGTAATAACAATCCATTACAGGCAACATAAATCAATTTGTAGAGTCATCTCATTAAAGGAATGGAGATAACTCAGGAAATGAAAAGATCTCAATAAATAAACAACTGATTCTTTGTACCCCTAAAATTAGTTAGTATGAGCCACATACACTCAAGGGCTCTGAGAGACATAATAAAAAATTAGGGTCTAAGGGGTCATAAATGCAAGAAATGGCTGACAAATGGAATGGCGAGACAGATTTTTCATCTTCTCCAGCTGCCACAATCTTTGGAAAAAAAGACTTAGGTGAAGCAGGGAAAAGGTGGAATGATAAAAGAGTCCTATATGCCCATGTATTGCAAACAACTCCAACCAATGATGTTCAATGTTCACATGCCAAAAACAACAAAAATATAATTTAAACAAATGGTGAGACAAAGAACTTGAAGCTAAAGACTCAAAGAGATGATGAGACAGCTCATCTAAAACAACCATAAAATCCCAGTTTAGTAATTGAAAAAGATGTATGGGTCAAAGAATGTGAAAAGATTTGAGTACACCAGATATAAATGGGGAGTCAAAAACCTTCCCATATTTGAAATACCAAAAAACAATTGATAAGAGCACAGTACATAAAGCAAAACCCCTTTCAAAAATCACTAATAGGACAAAGATTTAAATTCCTCTTTATACACCATTGATGACAAGTGTGCCATTTCTGTTGATAAATGGCCTTAGCTGGTCTATGGAGAGATTTAGTTAAATACAGAGAAACCTCAGAAGTTAAACCTTTAGGTGTTGGTAAAAGACAACATAATTTTCAAGCATGAAGATTGAGTTTCTGAACATTTGGGTGTAGAATATCTGATTGAGATTATCTCAACAGAGATGGCCAAAGAGGAAGTGATAAAGGTGGACATTCCTGCAGATACCAGAGAAGAAAAAACCATATATGAGCTAACCAATATAGTATTACTGAGAAAACTCAACAGAAAGTGGAACAATTCATAGTTTCAACTCTGGGTAATAGATGAATTGGAAAAAAAGTAAACAGATGTAAGCCTGTCCAGTCCCAAGTAAATGCATCTATGTAAATGTTTTTTTAAATTTTACTTCTCTTAACAGCAGATAATTAGTTGACCAAATCCAAGAATTTAAAAAAACCTCGGTAAAGTGTGAAATAATTAAGTAAGACAATGTAGTAATATAAATAACAAATTACAGACAGGACTGTTAAACTCTGTAACAAACTGTTGGTAAAATTCCTGTATATAGATAAGTATTGTACTGCAGCATTAATACCTAGATATGTATCATATGAACTACTATAACATATACATCCCTAATTACAGCTGACTAACAAGCTAGTATTCTATATGTAAAATACAGGGTGGCTCGTAAGTCCCTACCCATCCTATATTATTATTGTTATATTCAATAATACTAATGATGAGTTGAAGGCAGCTGTTACCACGGCATTTGGAACAATAACCCCTGCTCTGTTGAGGAAAATGTCTCACAGAATATGGCGTCACATAATATTATGCAGCGAGAATGAGGGACAGCACACAGATACACTGGATACATAAGATATATGGATGGGTAGGAACTTATGGGCCATCCTGTATATAAATGCATGTAGAATTTCCTCTATTTTAATATACTAATGCACTGCATGTTAATATTATAATACCAAAAAATTACAAATAGGATGTAGAAATACACAATAAATTTCAACTAAAATTGTATTGTTTACCAATAACAAGGTAACATGACAAAACAGGTCCGATCAGCTGCATTTTTGTGTAGTCAGATCCATTTCAAAAATATAAGCTGCTTTCAAGATAGTCATGCAGCTATTGCTCCAAACCCTATTACACTACAAATAAGTACATATTCTCAAATAACTTGCTTTAATTATCACACACACATTATGGTAGTCAGTATTGTCTATGTGAACATGCAGTTCAACTGGGTAACTTTAAAAATAGTAATACAAAAAATTCCTAATGTTTTATATATATATATGTATACTAATAAGAAATTTTGAGTGAAAGTAAAGAAGATTGTATAACAAATTGTTAATCATATTAACCATATTCAGTGCTGACACGACCTTTCACCTAATATCACTATCAGTAACAAGGCTCTTGAGCTTCAAACCATCTGGGATATTACATAAAACTTAAAAAAATTATTCATGTTAGCAAACTGATTGACAACTACTACAACGTACAGCTTCAGAAAAAACAATACCATTCTATTTAATCTGATATTGGTGAATATTCTTTGTCAAAGATTTCGTTGTTTGACTGGTAATAGTATTTGGTAGTACGACAACTACTAACCATACTATTCGTATTACAAGCGGAACTTACTACACGTGCAAGTTAGGCTTAACGTAGCTCTAAGACAACAGTAAAAGTTTCAAAATACAAAACTACAACTTTGGTGATTATCCCCTAACTTACAAGTTACAATATTTAGTACTATTATTAGTAATTACTCTCCCCCACTTTAATTCAACTCACGCGCAAATCATTTTCATCAACTTTCATCTGATTAAAATGGTCTTCTTCAATCATGAAGAACGAACGATAGTTACCTGATCATGATGATAGCTTGGTATTTCATCACATATTTCGGTCTCTTCAGTTTCATTAGATGCTTGCATTATCAATAAAGTGTGTTTTGTATGACAAAATTTAAAACAGTTTTCTCATATTTGTTAAATTTTGAAATAACTACAAATTCAAAACAGCCATAAGATCTCCATTATCCAGAACTTACTGCCCTCTCTTATATCTCTTCGAGGTCAAGGGACCTTTAATCAAATCCATATACGTAGTAATATTTTGCTATTTGTGGTATAAATAACAGATATACTAATGAAAATTCACCAAAATGTAACTCCTTAAGAAACGCTTTTACGTAACGCCAGAAAATTATATCAGCATTTGTTAAGGTTCTGTCAAGTGCATTTTTAATTTCAACACCACGAGTTGTTTCTTTTAGTGCCACTAAGTCCAAAATTTCTTCTTTCGCAGTTACATCAGAGGAAAGATAATGAACAAATACCACCAGTTGTGGGTTGTCTGTAGATTTTTATTTTATTGAGAGATATTTACGATAAGTATGATTATTTAAAACGAACTTCAAATATGAAGAAATTTCTCTACCACTTGAAACACATTATACTAAAAGCGAGGCAGCTAGTCAACACTATCCGCGGCCAACTCTTAGACTATAAGGTTACAAACAAATAGTGGAATTGACAGTGACATTAAAAGGCCCCCACGAGTGAAATGGTGAGCATATTCAGCGACGTGAATTCAAACTTCACCTGAATATTGTGGAGTGTACTAGCCAATAGACCACACACTACATATCAACAAACACATGGGCACACATTTCAGAAAAAATCCCTTTTATAAAATCAACAAAGATGAAATAAAGAACATAATATTCTAATTAATAGTTAGAGAATATGTTCTTTGTAATATTTAAAGCAAAAACTTTTTATCATATTATATTTACAAGATATGGTGAAACCCTTGAGCGAGGAAGTCGAGAAAGCTGTTTGTTTTAGGTGTTTTTGGAGGATGGACCATACATATTTAATGGGGTTGATATCCAGCAATTAGCCTGAAAGAGCGGTAGTGCTCTGACCTGGCTGAGTGAGTATAATCCATATTTCTATATAAAATACCGCCTTTTCCAGTTAGCTGAACATTGGAATAGACAAGTAGAAGGTTTTGCGCAAGGATTTTTATAGTTGAGTGGCAGTGGCCATCTCTTATCGTGTTACCAGTCATGATCCTCCAGCTATCCAACGGCATCTTACACCACAAAAGATATATCGAAGTTCTTATTGTGGCTTGCAGATCGTTCCGCTAATGTTCTTGATGAGATAATCGCCAAATCAGACAATGACTGTTAACTCTGGAATCGTCGTTAAACTTATAAAGTTTCCAAATAGGAGTGCGTGTGAAAGGTCCTCTAATGCTCTAGGTTGTCGACATACGATATTATTTGGAGTAAGGACTCAGTTTCTGATAGCCTAGCCAACATACTATTAGGGCACTCTTCACCTTAAGAGGCTTTTAGTTGGTTTATGACGCCTAACCATACAGAAATTGTTGTTTTCCGACGTTACTAGAACTATATTGTCATTCTGTTCGTTATGGAACACGTATTATAAGTAATTTGGCAATTTCTTGCTTATTTAAACCACCTTCAAATCGTTCAACTATGCGATCTCGTGAAAATACGGTTAATTCTCTAGATTCTTTCGTTTTTGACATAACTGTTTGTATTCTGTAGTTTTTACATGTATGTATTTATATATCTATATATATATATGTAAAAGGTATTTGCTTATGATGATATAAAAATTGTCGATTTTTTTCTATGGATTGTTTATTTGTTTGTTGTTAGGATATGTAATT
The DNA here is from genome assembly GCF_004210375.1 of Tachypleus tridentatus. Lineage (NCBI taxonomy): Eukaryota > Metazoa > Arthropoda > Merostomata > Xiphosura > Limulidae > Tachypleus > Tachypleus tridentatus. The sequence goes on along the minus strand of NC_134834.1, from coordinate 87,545,228 downwards.
AAGAACATTGCAAAACCGCTTCTGATTAAATTTTCACTATAATAAAGGTGTAATATGTGAACATGTTACATGCTTCTCATCTTCTTTAGTGACACAGAAATTTTCAAAGTATTTTGATTGTTTAGTTTTCTTACTATGGCGGCGGAAACACGTGGTCCACAAAGTCTTTAAAAGTAGCTTTTCTATTTTTTTTCCTTATTCTCTATAGTAAGTAGGTGACATGTCATTTCTCTGCAGGGATTTGCATAGCATTCCGGATAAACACTGGAATAACCTTTGTTGGCTGACTATGAAATTGTTTGTATGTTACAATTGACCAGTTCTGTGAGAAAAAAAACAACAACAATGAGGTAACGTTGACAAATGAACATAGAAGGTTAATTACATGTTGAATTCTTGCATGTTTTTTTATCCAGTTCTACTAGGGACTCGTCTAATGAAAACCATCTTTTATAAACTTGTTCGTTTTATTTTTATCAACAGTGTTCTAGTCTCTTTATTTCACACGTACCAAGAAGACTCGGTTAAATTATCTCTGCAGAATACTTCCCTTATTTCCTGAGCAAATCTGCTGTTATCGAGGGTTAACTTGTCTGATATCTGTAGGGAAAGCGCTTTTATATGAAACTAAGGAAAAGGTAGTGATCAGAGTAACTGCGCTGAAATTCTTTTACTCCAGTCGTCAATGTGACAGTTTGGACATTTATGTAGTTGTGATGAGGAAGCTTTGTCGATGATTATTTCAAATGTAATATTTATATATATTCTTTGTAACAGTGGCAAGTTTGATATTAAATTTTCTTTACGAAGTCTAATCCAATTATAAATAACTTTAATGAACGTCTGCGCATAATTATTAATTCCTTCCATAGCTCATTTACTGCCTTTATCTACATGATCTTAAAACATAATGATTTTAGCACCTATGGTGTTTTCGTCAGCCTTTTGAAGAGTTGTGTTAGTATTTTACAATCTCTTTTTCATGGGCGAGCACTTCCTTTTCATCTCTCATAATGTTGCTGAAAATGCTTCTTTCGACCCTAACTTATATAAAAAAGAAAAAGCCCCTTAGTGGCATATCGATATATCTGAAGACATAAATCCAAAAACCAGGTTTCGATTTCCGTAGTGGTTATAACACACATAATCCTTTATATTGCTTTATGTTTAACCACAAACAAACTCTCTCTTAATTTCAAGTTTTGTTCTTGTCACTAGAGCCATCTCAAAGTAAAATTTGTTTTTAGCAAACATGTATAAATGTGCCTACTAAACTAATCCGGTTACCGAAATTTGCAGAGAACTACACTACACTGCGCATTGGTTAGTGTCGTTGTATTGACAATTGATGCCAAATGTTAGGCAGCCATTTCGTTGGTCCTTAAATAGTTGAATGTGACCACGTTAATAGCAAGTATATCCAAGTGATGCTTGAAAGCCTTGCGATCATTTCACTCTTTCAGTTTTGGTGAACACATTTTTATAATAATTTTTGTCACTTAACCACTTATACTCTTATTTACTTATTTATTAATTTTTTCGTTTTAATAGAAACTATGAAGACAAAATGGCTATTTGAACTGCAATAGTACTCATACAATTTAAATTACAAACATATAGAGCACTAACTGTCGGTACAGTGTTGATATAAATTCATTGTATTGTGATATGTTATATATTTAAGAATAAGGCCACAAATTTCGGTAGAAGTTATAAACGTTTGTGGGAAAGTAAGTTCAAAAGAGTATTGATACTGAAATATAAGAAAACTAGTAAAACTACTATAATTGTTTGTTCACCAGTACAATATAATATTATTTCTTTGAATACCATGTACATTTACAAATAGGCTAATAAAGTACATTTACTACTGAATTAGTTTAAGTTACGTTGCAAAATTTATTTGTATTTTTTACGTTATAAGGATAATTGTAGTTATTTGAGGAAATTCATGACTTGTTAGCTTCAGAAGAATTTCAAAAACAACATTACTTTGCTTGTCATATTTTAATTATGTTTGCTGATGTCTTTGGCTATGTTTTTTATGTCAAAAGATACTGCAAGTAGGGCAAAGGTGATGACACTGGTGTTTCACATAATTACCACAAAGAACTGATTGCAGGAGAGAACGCAATAAATTGTGTTTTACATCGAATTACATACACTTTTTGCCTAGTGGTGGGAGCGGTTAAAAGAAAAAGTATAATTTTCTGTTTCTACTATAAAATATTTCCGAAAGTGACTCACTGGACTTTTGTTAAGTTTTAGTTAATGCATTTCTGGAGTTGAACAAATCAACGAGTCCATGAAATATTTTTAAACATTTAACTGCATGTTCACTTCCTTTAAAGTAAGACAAGTTGTAGTCTAATTTATTTTTCACACGTGAACGTAAAGTTTGTGCTGTGAAGTTAATTCTCACTTCTTTGCTTTCTCCATTGAATTAACATTATCAAAATTTGCCTTCTACACTTAAGTTTTCTTGTTCTTGTATAGCCCGGCATAGCCAGGTGGTTAAGGCACTCGACTTGTAACGTAGGGTCGCGAGTTCGAATCCCCGTTACACAAAAGATGCTTGCCCTTTCATACTTGAGGGCGTTATAATATGACGGTCAATCCCACTATTCGTTGGTAAAAGAGTAGCCCAAGAGTGGGTGGTTGATGGTAATGGCTAGCTGCCTTCCCTTTAGTCTTACACTGCTAAATTAGGGACAGCTAACGCAGATAGCTCTTGTGTAGGTGTGTGCGAAATTCCAAACAAACCAAACCAATCTTGTTCTTGTAATGTGTGCAAAACAATATTGAACTGTTATATAGCATATTCAGTATATTTACTTTTTAAAATTTCCTCATGTGCAAAAGTGTTTCGAAAGGTTATGTTAAGCAGTCAAGTTAGATACTGTTACATTAGTAGCCTACAATCAAAGGAATAAATATCGTGTTACATGCAATAAAAATACCCACAGTAAAGTGTTAGGCAGCCTCATTTTTACCTCTCAAGCCCAGCATGTAACTTATCCAGCTTACTCTACCTTTACCCTGATCAAAAATAAAAAAATAAAAATAGGGTGCCATAGTCTGAAGTTTTTTTGTTTTACAGATAACCCACTTGATTCCTGGTCACGTTAGATTAACCCCCATTTCTGTACATCATATGGGTATGAAACAAAAATACTCTTCTTGGAAGGAACTTATTATATGATACGCAGGTTTGTTTGTTTGTGTTAATTAAGCACAAAGCTACACAATGGACAATCAGGATTTTTTTTAAAGAACGATGAAAGGTAAATCACGGGTGAAACACCATATTTAGTACAACAGAAACTTAGTGGAAGTGCTTGATTTCAGTAAACAGTTAATATTTTATTATTTCTGCTTTAATAAATGTAGACAGTCTTTCCAGCATTATTGAAACATATTTAATCAAAGTGTCCTTTACGATTTTCTCCAAATGTCTCTAATACACTCCCACAAAGTTTCATTGGAAATAGCTTTTGATTTATCAAGTTCTTATCAATCAAATCCCAGATATGTTCAACTGGGTTGAGATCAGGGCTGTGTGGAGGCTATTGTATCAGTTGAATGACTCCAGAGGCCCGGCATGGCCAAGCGCGTTAAGGCGTGCGACTCGTAATCTGAGGGTCGCAGGTTCGCATCCCCATCGCGCCAAACATGCTCGCCCTTTCAGCCGTGGGGGCGTTATAATGTGACGGTCAATTCCACTCTTCGTTGGTAAAAGAGTAGCCCAAGAGTTGGCGGTGGGTGGTGATGACTAGCTGCCTTCCCTCTAGTCTTACACTGCTAAATTAGGGACGGCTAACACAGATAGCCCTCGAGTAGCTTTGTGCGAAATTAAAAAACAAACAAACTGGATGACTCCAGAAACTTCTTCTTAACCAAGTAATTGCTACATAGATTGGGAGAGTGTTTGGAGTCATTATTTTCTTGGTAGTAAAATCCTTTACAAATAATGCGCAAAACAGTGAGTATTCCACGGTGGATAAATATCTGATGGTAATTGCATTGGTCCACTATTCCATCTATTTTGCAAATATCTCCTGTTGCCTTAGCAGAAGACTATACCCAAACCATCACACTGCCTTCCCCATACTTTATAGTAGGTGCTATGCATTGAGGTAAGTATATTTCAATTGTCTTCCGCCATACGTGCAATCTACATATTAAACCAAATATTACAAACTTGGAGTTATTCATCCATAACATCCTTCTCCAACCATCAACAGTCCTGTTTTGTACTTTTAAGCACATTTCAATCTCTTTACAACTTTTACAAATCAAACTAGTTTTTTAACATCTACGCGACTAAATATTTTACTCTTGCTGAGTCTTCTTGATGTTGTAGATCTGGACATTCTTCTGTCATTTGACACATGGTTGTTTATCTCATGCTTAAGATCAGTGGCAGTCTTAACTTCTGTCCCGAAGGCTGCATTAATGAAGATATCTATCAGTATTATTGAGTTTAGGTGTTTTGCCTCTTCCTTTCCTATTTTCAAATCTACCTGTCTCGGTCTCATCATCTGGGGTGTACTTGACAGTGTTTGTGGAGCACTTCAAGTCTGCAGCAATATTCAGATTGTCCAACCAAAATCACGCAAAGCTTTTATACGAACTCTCTGCTCTACTGACAATTATCCACGATTTCTTTAGCTATGGTATGCCAAAAAAAAACTTAATATATAGTGTTAAATACTATTTTTATGAAAGTTTATTTGTGGAGTGCTATTAAATTGAGTTATTCTACCATATATTGGTACTATGTGCTAGTTCCTTGCTCGCTTCTTTCTATAGAGTTGAGACACCATATGGGGTACCGTGACATTTAGTTCAGACCCTAAATTTGATCAGTATGTTCAGTCAAGCAGAACTCTTGTGACATGCCCTCGGTACAATTATGTGAGAATTCTAAAGACTGATAAGTATTCTCACACTGGCTCATTCAATAGTCAACAGTGAAGCATTATCATTGCGTTGGAATTTACATTCTGTAATGGCATGGAAGAATTAGCTCCATAAAATGGAAAGAACAACAAAATATTATCTCATTCCAACATTTTTTTTACAGTACTGTATATAATATATACTTGAGTGTGTGTCTGTGTGTCTTCAACTTGTCCCCAGTTGTGGTTAAATATAAATTCCTGCCCATGACTCTGACTAATCTACTTGTGAAGTTTATGTTCTGTGTTCTTGTGGAGTTGCCACTTCCACTGCTTCTATTTTATTGTTGTTGTCCAAAAATACATCAGTTACTGGTTCCTCCTTGAGGGTCGGTCAAGTGTATAGACGTATACGTTTAGCTAGTGAAACTCGCCTTCCGAGGTTTTTCTAGGAAAACTTAAAACAAAACTTTATGCCAGTAGTAGTAATAGTTAATATCTAAGATTTTGTTCCATTTCAACATTCTGTCTAAATCTACCACACGATGTGTTTGGTGCGTCTGAATGCCCCGAACTCATAAAAAAGCTAAATGCTGTAATCGTAACGAGAAATATACTGCCAATTATAAAGAATGCTAGAAATATAAAGGCATAAAACAAAGTGCATACAATATAAGAAACAATACAAACATGAAAACAACAGAACAAAAAACTAGAAACAACTCACAACAAAAGCCTCACTAACACTGACAACACCAACACATAAAACCAACGGTTTTGGTTTGGTTTATTTTGAATTTCGCGCAAAGCTACACGAGGACTATCTGCGCTAGCCGTTCTTAATTTTGCAGTGTAAAGCTAGAGGAAAGGCAGCTAGTCATCATCACACACCGCCAACTCTTGAGCTACTCTTTTACTGACGAATAGTGGGATTGAACGTCACATTATAACGTCCCCACAGCTTAAAGGGCAAGCGTGTTTGATGCGACGGGAATTCGAACCCGCGACCCTTAGATTACGAGTCGAGTGTCTCAACAGCCTGGCCATGCCGGGACCAAAAATCCAACGGAAGTACAACAGAAAGAAGAAAATACTCGGTGATATGACAGCAAGAAACACAAAACGAATAAATACAACTATAAACTAAAGAATAACACCAGCAACTAACAAAGGAGAACAGCAGACAAAGTACAAGGACTAATAATTAAGGTAACAGAGAATTACAAATGGCAATTATAAACATAATCACAGACCTCCTTCAAGAATATACAAAACCAATTAACAGCACGAACATTGTAACATTGAGTACACTATGTAACAAATTTTTACTTTTTCTTGTTCCTGGGCAGTGAGCGTTATTTCCCAATTGCTTATGTCTAAAGTAAATGAAAAGACCTATTTTTATCTTCAAACTTTGCTTTTGTGAACTGGGTAATGAAATGTTTAAACTTACCAATTTTCCACAACATTCCAGGTAGATTCAGTACTGAGTAGCTGATAGAGAATTTTCTCGAACTTACAAAATTTTTCAAGAACTTTTTGGAATATTGTAGAACTTACAAGAATTTTCTAGAATGTTGTGGAACTTATGAGAATTTTCAAGAACCTTTCAGAATTTTCTAGAACTTTTCATAGTAATATACATATATATATATATATATACATGTACAGGGGCTCACCACTCACCACTTTAGTCTAGTTCTAACTCCCTAAGTGAATACACAGACCTGTCTGATTTTATCAAAGATGGCATCAAGAAGCTGCAAGCATTCTCCAGACGTATTCTGCTATGTGTGTGGCCAATTTATCAAGACAAGAGCAAAAAAATACTTTTTGACAGCATCTGCTAAAATGTGTGAAACCTACAAGGTATATTTCGGCATGCCTATCGGGGATCAAGACAAACCATGAGCACCTCATTTTACCTGCAACCACTGCAAAAAACCTCTAGATGGTAAGACAGGCAATTTTTGCTTGCTTGAATAGTAAGATTTTATATTATACAAATTTTAGACCTTTCAAAATTTAACTACCTTTTTTTTTAATTTCCAGTAGTATAGAAAAAATATTACATACAAAATGTTTCGCATGAACCTCTTACACATTAGTCGTGGATGAAATAAATGTATTTTTCATAATAACAATTTCATTTTGCTCCTTTGCAGGATGGTACAGAAGGGAAAAGAGAACCATGAAGTTCGCTATTCCAAGAATTTAGCGTGAACTCACTGAACACTCAAGCAATTGCTACTTCTGCATGGTGGACCCTCCCAACCATCAGGCTGGCAAGAATGTATCTGCTATCATGTATCATCCATCATCCATCGCCCCAGTACCACACTGTCCTGAGCTCCCTGTACCCACTCCGCCAGAGAAAAAGCAGCTATCCTCAGAAGAGATCATCAAATCAGAAGAAGAGGTAGACGTTGAAGATCCAGATTACAATTTCAGAGGTGCAACTGGTGATAGTAACCCATACTACCCCAGAGATCTTGGTCTAACAAAGTCGAATGCCGAGATTTTGACATCTATGCTCAAAGAGTGGGATTTGTTAGATGAAAGTGTGCAAGTCGCAAGTCAGTGGAAGTGTCACCGAGACATTTTTCAAGCTTTTTCACGCGTCGAGATGGGCTCTGCTTCTGCCACAATGTATCGAGTCTGTGCGAGGCAACTGGAATTGCCTGTAACCCGAACGAGTAGCGCCTCTTCATTGATAGCTCGTCCAGAAGCCTCAAAGCTGTGTTGCTCCATGACAGGAATAAGTATCCGTCTCTTCTCCTGGATCATTCGGTGCACCTAAAAGAGCAGGCGAGTGCTTCCATCAAGACATACTGGACTTTGAACGCCGCTACCAAGAAGCGTATAACAAAAACATGATGGGAGACTATATTTGGGGGCTGATCGTGAAAGTGATTTACATTACAGTCGCAAATCTCGAAAAACTACTCACTTCTAAACATTTTTGAATAACTTTAGTATAAATACATGTAAATCTGGATTTATATATTGTTTTATTCAGACCGTATATAAATGAAGATATGCAAATTTGCCTGTTTTTACATAGAAAATAGGTTAATTTCTAAATTTCACTATCCAGGTCACAAAAGCAAAGTTTGAAAGAAATAATGGCCATTTTCTGTACTTTTACAACATAAGCAATTAAGATATAACACATACTATATAGGAACAAAATCTTTGTTACATAATGTTATCAGTGTATACCAAAAGCATAAATAAACAATACCCAAACAAAATGGCTGCCCAACGCTGTCACAATGAAGAAACCAAAGTAAGAATGAAGATTAAGAAGAGAATATATGACAACCGATGATCCACAAATAAAATACAAATAAATAAATATGTTCAGAAATAAAATTATAGAGGGCATTAGGCTATTAAAATTCAAAAAATGAGACATCTTTTGCACACAAATAAACTCAAAAACATACCCCTTAGATTTCTGGTCCCATATTAAAAGAGCTACAAATTCAAACAAAATAAAGGTTACCACCTATTCTACACTTAAAAAAATAATAAAATAGCAAACATGAGTGAACAGAAAGCACAAGACTTTAAATAAGTATTTCAAAAACTTTCAGAACACCAGACAACTCAAACATGAACAACCACTTCGGGAACATTGTAAATAATTATATCAAACCGATAGCAATATGTATCATCGTACTTTACTAAGAACACTCAACTTAACAGTACAACAATAGAAGCAAAACACGACTACACAACACGACAACTTATCATTCCCATCACATTAACAGAAGTACAAGGAAACATAAAACTTTTGAAAAACAAAGCAACAGGACACGAGAACATTCAAAACAAATTACTCAAGAAAGATTCTCTGAGATTATTAGAACGTCTTACATATTTATATAACAAAATCAGGTTACATGTCGACTAACATATGTCCCAGAAGGTGTGTGTGGGTGTTTTTCGTATAGCAAAGCCACAAAGGGCTATCTGGTCAGCCCACCGAGGGGAATCGAACCCCTGATTTTAGCATTGTAAATCCGGAGACATACCGCTGTACTAGCGTGGGACGTCCGAGAAGGAAGGAAAATCAGTGAATAACCCTAAAAATGACAGACCTGTAAGTATAATAAGCAAGCTAAGAAAATTGCTTGAAAAAAAATTATAAATAGTAAACTAATAAATTACCTTGAAACTAAATCAGTATTCATGGAAATACAAAATGTGTTCAGAAAAGCAAGACAAATAACAAAGCATCTCATAAATTAATGGAAGAAATAATACAAAAAATAAAGTACTGTCGCATGCTTCCTAGATGTTGAAAAACATTCGATAAAGTATGGTACAAGAAACTCAGATATAAACTGTCCAAACTGGGACTCCACGTGTAAATTATTCCCTGGGTTTCTAATTTCCTAAAAGATAAGAGCATCAGAGTGCTGTGAATGTTGAACTCGGGAAACGTTTGTCCCTCAAAGAGGATTACTCATCCCTTATCCTGTTTATCATATATGGGAGCAACATGCCTCTCAAATACCCAAATCACACTTTTTGCTCACAATTTGCAGACAGAGTTGCAATCTGGAAGAGTGCCATAAAGCCAACAACAGCAACATATAATAAAGAACCACTTCTAAATGAAATACAGTTGTAACGCTATGAGTGAAGAATTAAAATTAATAAACACAAAACACGAGTCACATTACACTGTACAACAATTTTTTTGAAAAGTTTTTGCTGATTGTGACAGGTACCTGGTGCGTATGCACAAATATAGTTTTGGTTTTGCTTCATCACGTAGGAACTCTGAGAAATAGACAGTTAACTGTTTACCGGCAATAACGTATTTAATTGCGTTTATGTTTCTAATACGCTACTAAGTTCAACATAAGTAAAAGTGTTTTGCTCCTGATTTTCGTTTGTATTCAATGTCCAGTGCATCACGTTGCAGTGTCCAACAGTAGTCAGCAAGCATTGACGGATTTCAGTTGCTCTGATATCGTTTTTCCATTGTAGCAATATGCTGGTGAAAGTGAAGATTTCGATGAAACGGCACGTGATTGGCAAATTTGATGTGATTTTCGTGACCAGCAGCTAAAAATCTATAAGGAAAACCAACAGTGTTAAAGAAGCAAAAACGTTGTTGTGCAATGTTATATTCCTGGATAACTCACTTCAATATCATAAGATATATTTTAATAATTAGAAACTTACATGATGAACCAAGTATTAAGTACCTCTCTCCTCTAAACATCATAAATAAGAATCTTACAGGTCAAAGAGTGTTAGGTTAATAAGTCTTACACACAAACGTTGCTCTATTTTAAAAGGGTTTGTGCGTAAAAATAGGATTATATGTGTGTGTGTGTATTTGACTGCTAAATGGAACCTTATTGTCATAAAACATGCACTTATCTCAAGGCTCAACAAACGTCAATGAGTGAAAGGCAGTAAAGCAAACTATAAATTCGTACTGTATATACTTGTTCTTGTTGCTCTGCTACTCCCAAAGTGGATACAATATCGAAAAATGTCTTCCGTACAAAAATATTTCGACACTTTCTACCTTTGGGTTCCATTTTGTTAATTTAGTATTTTAATATATCGTTTTGGTTGTATCATTTCTAGTCTTATTTAACTAAAAAAATACTGATAGGTCACTGGTTAAAAGAAAAAAAAAGTTCTTAGATATAAATACGCACTTCGTGTTAAGAATCAGTCAAACACTGAAAACCGTTTCGTTTGTATTCTGCTCGTCTTAGTTCTGATTGGCCAATAATGAATGCAGTATCTTCTGTTTCAAATATATTTGTTGGTGTGAAACAAATGCGGAAACGTCTACATATCTGTAATGTGGTCAAGTGGTTAGGGTGATGAACTCGTAATCTGAGGGTTACGGGCTTGAATTCCCGTTACCTAAACATGTTCAGCCCCTTTCAGATGTGGTGGGTATTATAATGTTTCATGGGTAAAACAGTAGAACAACAGTTGGCGGTGGGTGATGATAACTAGCTGCTTTCCCTCTTTTTTACACTGCTAAATTAGGGATCACTATCGCAGATAACTCTCCTGCGGGTTTGAGAGAAATTCAAAAATAAACTAACAATATTCAAAATCAAAATTATTTCATAACTTGTGTGTGAAAGCAGCCATTTATTTTACTCAATTAGTGCATCTGCAAAATGAGCTATCTGTGCGGTACCCACTGTAGGGAACGGTCTATGAACTTTAATGTTATAAGCTGTTGGAGTTATCTTCAAGTCATTGGAGAAGATGGGAAGGAGGCTGTCTAGAAGACATAATGTAGTTATTAAAAATGCAAACTAATATACTGTGAAATCAAATAATATTGATTTGTGGTATCAAAATTGCTTTTCAATTTCTTTATTCTGATAAGAAGTATATATATATATACCTCACTTTTTGCACTATTATTATGGTTGCACGTTTTACTTTTACATGGTTAATTGCCCGAGTGGCTAATTAAGTTTGAGATGTTATCCTTGAAACCAAATAAATCGTGAATACATTTAATTTCACAATATTTATCTAGTCAGGATTTAGAAATTGTTAGGAACGTATAACTCTGATGACGCAAGAATCCTACATCTGGTGACGCTTGCAGATGGATTTTTACAAATCTCCATCTCTGGGAAATGAACTGGTTCTACTTCTGCCCCATGCAACCAGACTAGTTGTTCTGTTGATCAAGTGAAGGCGTGAGTATCATAAATAACATGATTTCTAATCGTGTGACACTCGTCAAAAATGGTCCACTTTTCGAAAGCTCTTGGGCTATAGATTTCGCATATTTATATTTAATTGTCTTTTTGAACTTACGTGTTTTCGTAACAACATGAACGATTTCTAGCCAATCAACATTCTGATTTAAATCTTTAAATGCATCTCTCATTCTTATGCTGAAGAACCCGTGGAATTTTTATGATTTTCTTTTCATTTTTGCAGAAAGTTCTGACATCGATATGGCTAACTAGTAGCGTGTCTATGAAGCAGTTTCATTAGGATTAATTAGAACCCTACTTCAGTTTCATTAGGATTAATTAGAACCCTACTTCAGTTTCATTAGGATTAATTAGAACCCTACTTCAGATCGTATTTATGCAGTATTAACGTACGAACCAACTTTTATATATTATCTTGAAAAAGCGAGTATTTAACCATTGCAAGGTTTCATCGTGTATATATATTCTTTTAATTTAAAGAATATTATGTGTCTAAACTTGTGGTTGTGAATGTTTCTGTAAAAACCCAACAATGAGATAAAGTTACATGATACGACTTCCTCTTCTCAGTTGAAGATTGGGAAGAGAGCTTTAGTACTTACAGAACTGTGTTCCAGCAATGTTCCAATTGTTCCCGATCTATAAAAAGAAATCACAGACTGTTTATTGATTCATCTAGGCGATCTGCACAAAGGTGTAAGTGTGGCATTGGTCTATAAATCAATCTGGCGAAGAAGACTGTTGAATTTTTAGCAGCTTCATGAAGCCTTTTTATACTTATATTTTTTATATTGTAGATGTTTAAACTTTTTAGGTAATGGTTGTTTTTATGTTACGTTTAATTGTTGGCAAAATAAAATACAGTTTAATTTCTATTGAAATTAAGTTAGTCTTTTTTTATTATTATTAAGTTCTGTCTTAACTTGTACTAAACACGACGTCCACCTTGATTGCACTGCAATACTTAGTAGAGAATATGTAAATATAATAATTAAAACAAGGTTTAACTCAGGACTTGCATACAGATACAGGTGAAGGTTTAACTCAAAACTTGTATACAGATACAGATAAAGGTTTAGCTCAGGACTTGCTTACAGATACAGGTAAAGGTTTAACTCAGGACTTGCATACAGATACAGGTAAACTTTTAAAAAATAATCAGTTCCTGAAGTTTTAAATCGTAGTTTTCCTCGACCAACATGGCCACGTGGTTAAGGCACTCGTCTCGTGATCATCAGATCAGGCCCGGCATAGCCAGGTGGTTAAGGCACTCGTCGTGTAATCGTAATCCGAGCGTCGCGTGTTCGAATCCTCGTCACACCAAACACGCTTGCCCTTTCAGCTGTGGGGACGTTATAATGTTAGGTCAATCCCACTATTCGTTGGTGAAAAGAATAGCCCAAGAGCTGGCGGTGGGTGATGATGACTAGTTGCGTTCCCTCTAGTCTTACGCTGCTAAATTACGGGCAGCTAGCGCAGATAGTCCTTGCGTAGTTTTGCAGGAAATTCAAAAACCAAAACCAATTCCTCGACAATATGTGTCCTGATGGCTAGTGTGCACAAATTGCGAGTCATAGGAATCGCTCTTCGCTGTCCCCTTGTCAAAAAACTCGCTCACACCATGGGGCTGGGAATGTGTTCTTATGTAGCAATAGTAATGTCTCCCAAACATTACTTGGTTTTACTGTCAACACTGGTCACAGTTAACCTCTTTATCCTGTTACAACTTTATATTTCAACAAGTTCTTCTCAGTTAAACAGATTCTTGACTGTTACTCCACCAAGTTCCCAATTGTTGACGTTGATTTTCATCTCTCCTTCTATAGTTATATCTGTAGTTAATACTGTCCGAAGGACAAACTTGAATATTTTACGTGTAATTTTAATGAAACGTTGTGTTCTGTGAGGTAAAATATGGAAATATCAAGATGTGCCTTGTTTATTTAAAATGTGATGGAGAAGCTTCATTATATAAAAAAAAATTCAAGTGGACTGTATGCTTGAGGAACTTCTTTTTAGGCATGTTCATGTTTGTTAGCTGAGACGTATTGATATTGTTCACTCGACAAGGAAAGGACAATCATGGTTTTTTTGTTTTTTTTTGTATTAAAGGAAAGAGAGACAAAAACAGAATGCAAAAATATCGTTTTACCTCACTCTGTGTTTTCGCCTGAGATCATGTGAAGAATAGTTATATATAATTGACCCTAGATGGCACTACGTCCTACCTCGTTACACAAGAGGATGTCCATTTCACCAAAACGATAGTTTCACCTCATTTTCCCCTATTGCGTGTGTGCCGCCCGCTAGTACAGCGGTAAGTCTATGGATTTACAACGCTGAAATCAGGGGTTAGATTCCTCTCGGTGAGCTTAGCAGATAGTCTGATGTGGTTTTGCTAAAAGGAAGAAAAACACACACCCCTATTGTGTGTGCTGTATAGTGTGATAAACTTTGTAGAGGTTTAGAAATATCAAATAGTGTCCTATTTATTAATTAACTATATTTTAATATTTTTATAGTGTTAAGTACTCTCAGTTATCAGTAGACTTTGAGCTCTTTTCAGATCTTAGATTAATGCTGTTCTGTATCTCATTACATCTTGCTGGTTGTTCATGAATAAATTACTTTTCACTTGGTTCAACTTTATGTCTAATATCTTTTCGTCAACTTAAGCAAGTCAGAAATTCCGTTTTAATTATGCAAAACGTTTTATTCGATATAGCTCCCATTATTTTGGTTACTGCTCTGGCCTACGAGGTCACCATTGTACCTGAGAAAATAAGTTATCGTTTTTCCTTGGTCTAGAGAAGACTTTTTAAGGTCATTATTAAGTTCTTAATCATATAATCTCAAACGTCATCTAAAGACTACGCAACAAGGCAGGATAATTTGTTTATACAAGAATAAATAACACGGCAAAAAATATCTAAATTTACATTGAGATAACTAACATTGTTTAGTATACATTCTAGGAGTAGCCAGTATGATTGTATGCCTCCTAAAATCAATTTACTTTGTACATGAAAAAAAATGACTAACGTTATAGCTTTAAATTATGAATGTGAATTTAAATACTTAGAACTCTAAATAATACATACAGTTACGACAGAAAGTGTTCGTACCCCTGCGTAGTTAGTAGTTTTTTTCCTCATAAGTTAAAAAAGTATCATGATTAGGATAATGAAAGTACAGTATAATATAAATATTATACTTACACACATCTACATAATTTTTTATGTAAATTGAACGACAAATAAACTGTTTATAAACAAATAACCAAACATAGGAGGGGCAGAAAGTGTTCGTGCATCTACTTTAATGGTCAGTTGTGTAGCATTTCAGGTGAATTACTTGGCGCAATCTCTCCTCATAGCCCTCCATGATCGTTTGACAGTACTCGACTGGTATTTTCTTCCATTCATCTTTACAGAACGCCTTCAACTCTTGCAAGATTTTAGGATGACGCTGATGAACCATGGTCTTCAACTCATGCCAAACGTTTTCAATTGGGTTGAGATCGGGTGACTGCGATGACCACTCCAAAACGCTTATATGGTTCCTCTGCAACCACGATTGCACATATTTGATGTGTGCTTAGGATCATTGTCGTGCTGGAAGATCCAACGACGCCCAAGCCGCAAGTTCCGAGCATCATTCTTGATACAAGTGCCTAATATATCAACATACTCTTCTTTTTTCATGATTCCGTTGACGCGGTGAAGGCTGCCTACACCAGAATAACTGAAGGAATCCCATAGCATGATCGAGCCACCTCCGTGTTTAACTGTAGGGACGGTCTTCTTTGGAAGATTTCGTTCCTCCTTCTTACGAAAAATATAGAGAACATCATTGTGGCCGAAAAGTTCGATTTTAGTCTCGTCTGACTGAAGAATACTCTTACAATAGGTAAAAGGTTTATCTACATGCTTTCTTGCATACCTCAATCGTGCTTCTAAATGAACAGGCTTTAAATTTGGAGTTCTACGAGGATGGCATGCTTTGAACCCAGAAGAGCGTAACATGTTCGTAACTGTAGAGGTGCTTACTTCAACCCCAGTTTCCCTTACCAGTTTCTGTATGTCATTACGTGTTAAACGAGGGTTTCTACTAACTTCTCTGAGAACCTTCCTCTTGGTTCTCTCTGGAATTTTGGTGGGGCGTCCGGAACGAGGGAAGTTAGCAAATGATCCTGTAAGCTTAAACTTGGCAATTATGCTTTGAACAGTAGATTTCGGCACATTAAGTTGTGTAGCAAACCGGAAAGAGGCACACGAGACTTGTATTTTACAATAATTTGGTTTTTTAAATCACTGGACAGTTGTTTTCCTGTTCGCCATGATGACCAAGCAGATAATGATGGAGACAGCGCTAAATTGCCGGAACTACATTTTTTGCTGGCTAAATTCCAATAATTATGAACTCAGTGCTAGTTCTGGAATGATATAATGTAGTTTATTCGCCAAACTAAACAAAATTTTTACGGAAATATCAGTTTTTTCACACGTTCTGAACTGTACGAACACTTTCTGCTCCTCCTATTTTTTGTTATTTGTTTATAAACAGTTTATTTGCCGTTTAATTTACATAAAAATTTATGTAGATGTGTGTTAGTATAATATTTATAATATATTATAGTTCTATTAGTATACAACTTTTTAAGTTGTGAGCAAACAACCACTCGGGACGCAGGCGTACGAACACTTTCTGTCGTAACTGTAAGATAGCACAGTTAGTAGATGCCCTGTTAGTGGAGAAAACTGTGTGGCTTAATACAGTGTGTATTATGTAATGAGGTTAACTGAGTAGAGGTTTTAAATTCCTGGAAGTTCTGTTGAATTTGTGTCGACTCGTGTTTGAAAGATTCATATGTTTAATGATGAGAGAAGCACACTTTTTGTGTGATGTTAATGACTCTTAAATAACACATAAAATAAACTTGTTGTAGGATACAAAGTCATAGGTATTTATTTAGTGTAGAATTGTTAATCGACATAGCTTTACAGAAACATAATTGGTCTCTCTTAAGATTACACCAACTTTCTGCTCAGCCAAAATCAGTTGATATCAGATGGATTAGTACTATTAGGCATGCCTATAATATTACAAAGGAGTGAACCTCGATTAAAAAAGAATCTGGTATAATACGTAGTTCTTAGTGAATTTAGGGTTTAACACAAAAAAAAAATGTAATCAGGGACTTGGTCTAAAAAGTTTGAGCACATGGGAAACCCAAACAAGTTATACTGTTAATTCTGCCAGGCAAGTTATACTGTTAATTCTGCTAGGCCATGCAAACAATAACAAGAAACAGTCGATTCTAAGACACAATAGAGAAATATGTACAAGTTTAAAGTCATGTAATATGAAAACTATACAGTTTACTATTATAATAGTTAACTAGGTATTCAGAGTTACGCGCATATTTGCACCTGATTTTCCGTCAGAGTAGTCTAACCAATCAGACTATGAATCATCATTTATTTAAGGGAGACAGCTCTTAATTGAATAAACTATCATTTTTGCTTACTTTTCCTGTAAACTAAGAGATGTCCAGATAACATATATAAATCCATTAATTAACAGAATGCACGTTTTATTATTATTTATTTAACATATTTTACGATTCTTTGACAAATTATCAGGATGGTAATTCAACAAATGATTTTCATGGCTTAATAAAGTGGACAAAACGTAGTGAGTGGAGTTAGTAGAAGTCAACAGCATAAATATATACTATACAAACAGATATATTTTAGTACAACAGAGTTTAGATAACTAGAAAACTTATTGTAATAAACTTATTGAAGAGATTCTTTCTTTTTACTTTTCATATGCCTCATCAACTGAAGAGAAGCATTTGCAGAACTTTTCTATCAACCTGAACCTTTGCTTCCCTCCTATTCTCGTCGCACCAAACATGCTCGCCCTTACAGCCGTAAGGGGCGTTATAATGTGACGACCAATCCCACTATTCATTGGTAAAAAGAGTAACTCAAGAGTTGACAGTGGGTGGTGATGACTAGCTGCCTTCCCTATAGTCTTACACTGCTAAATTAGGCCTGTCTAACGCAGATAGATAGTCTCGTGTAGCTTTGCGCGAAATTTCAAACACAAACAAACTTTTTTCATTGCTGGTTACTTCTCAGCTTCTATCCTATTTCTTCAAATCCTTAAAAACTTAAAAAGTAAATGAATGTTAAGTTGTAATATACCTACTTGAAACTTCATCATGGATAAAGTTTTAGAGACGTTCAGAAAATTCAAGAGCTGAAATGAAACAATAGATAATTAAATACTTACTTATTTTAAAATAAATTTCAATAGGAATTTGACTTGGCATGAGCTGTTGGATAGAATGCTCAATTTTGTAGGTCGCATATTTCAATTTCTTCACTGAAGACGTTTGCCCATTTAGCTGTGACGGCATTATGATGTACTGATCCATCCACTATTAAATGGTAAGGAGTAGCCCAAGATCCTATGACCTCTAAATTAGAGATAGTTAGCATAGATAGCCCTCGAGTAGCTTTGCATAAAATTCAACAAACATGAAAAGAAATCAAAATGTATAAATAACATAAAGAACACATTAAGTTTAAATCATCTGTTGATGATTGGCATAATAAGTTTGGCACTCAAATAATGACACCTTAAAACACTTATTTTGTATTGTTAATACATTTCCAAACTTGTGTTTTGATGGTTTAATGGAAACAAATAATCTGTTTCCATATAATTCAAGAGCAAAACTACATATTAAAATGCATCACTGAGAATCTTCATGAACGCAGCCAAGGAAAGTAGAGTGTTTGGTAATGATTTTAAAAGAAGTTTATTTGTAACTGTTATTTTATTGATTAGGCCCGGCATGGCCAGGTGGGTTAAGGCGTTTGGCTCGTAATCTGAGGGTCGCAGGTTTGGATCCGTGTCGCACCAAACATGCTTACTCTTTTAGCCGTGGGGGCATTATAATGTTACGGTAAATCCCACTATTCGTTAGTAAAAGAATAGCCGAAGAGTTGGCGGTGGGTGGTGATGACTAGCTACCTTCCCTCTAGTCTTACACTGCTAAATTAGGGACGGTTAGCGCAGATAGCCCTCGAGAAGCTTTGCGCAAATTTAAAAAAAAACAAAACAAACATTGTTGGACAAAATTAAAAGGATAAAAACGGATGAAAATTATATCAACAGTTATCAGAATATAAAAGATGTCATATAACACCCAACATAAATCATTACGATTGGTTGTTGATGAGTTAATTTTAATTATTTAGCATTTCTTGAAAGGCTTCAGTTCTTTGACAGCGCCAACTTACTTTTACCTTTTAGTTTTAGCGTTATAAGTCCCTACACTTATCGCTGAGCTACAAGGATCCTATATTTTGTAAAGACAAAAAACTATTAAGAAAAACTTATTGTGATCACATCTGGAAACAGGCAGGACAAGCAGTGTAAGACAAAATGAAAGAGGCAATGCACAATGTAGCTTAAGAGATCCTATAATGAGTTTAGCATCTGTCTTAAATCATGATATAGAGATGTCTCTATCATCCAATCGATGCTCTGATTTGCTCCGTCACTCAATATATCATTTTCGTTCCTTAATAATTATTGTTTTTAACGCATTAACTTGCAGACTACTTGCAATGTAATTACTTTTAATACAGCTGTTTTTATATTTGTTTGTTTGGAATTAAGCACAAAACTATACAGTGGGCAATCTGTGCCCTGACCACCAATGGCATCGAAACATGATTTCTAGACGTGTGAATCTGCAGACATCCCGCTATGCCACCAGGCGGTCAAAGCGATTTCTATAGAAAAATGAAGTAACATTTCAACACAACAGTAAACATCGTGTTATTCCTTCCTTCACTACAACTGTAATGCTGTCTATTAACATCCGGGTGAATAATATTCTAATATTTTTTTAGGATGCCACTGAAATTGTAAAGATCTTATAAACAGCCTGATAGATAAAATTAAAACTTTTTTTTAAAGCGTTGAATGTTATTCTTTCACCGAGCTGTTTGTTTTAAATTATTAGTTGAAAATAAGCCTCATACCAGTCCACATAATGATAAGAAATTAGTTTATTTCATCCTTATCGTTGGTTATTGTTAGTTTCACTTGCACACTTTGATTATGAATTTCGCACAAAGCTATACGAGGGCTATCTGCGTTAGTCGCCCATAATTTAGCAGTGAAAGAATGGAGAGAAGGCAGCTAGTCATCACCACCCACCGTCAACTTTTGAGCTTCTTTTTTACTAATGAATAGTAGGATTGACTGTCACGTTATAACGCTCCTACAGCTGAAAAGGTGAGAATGTTTAGAGGGATTCAAACCCACTACACTCATATTGCAAGTCGAGCACCTTAATCACCTGGTCATAACGGGCTCGTACTTGTACAGAGTTGTATTTAAAGTCCTAAATTTGCAAATTGTGCTGAAACGAAAATACCTCGCTAACAGTACAAGATTACGTGAAAACGGGCTTCTAAAATTCCAGGGCGAACCGAGTTCAAGCAACTTTATATACGCGATAAGTAACACTGTTACAAATACTTTACTGAATGTGTGGCCCTCTAATAACTGAAAAAAACAACAATAACAACTCACTGCAAGTGTACTTGAATACTTATTGATTGGCTCGTCTGATATCTTACCTCTTGATATTCGTCAATGTTACTAAAACTTCGTGACCTGGTGTAGAACATTCTAAGTATTCTTGTAGTACATTTAAGAGTTTTCAACTTTCCCGTCTAGATGTGCCCTCAAGGTAACATCTGAATTAAAACATTGAAAATGCAGCTTTACAACATCATATTTACCCCCTAGTGGCACAGCGGCATGCCTGCGGGTTTATACCGCTAGAAACAACAACACTACAACTCACAAAAAGAGACTTTATAAATTCCTATAAACACTCTAGTAAACAAAATCAGAGCATTTGAAAAGAAACCACTACGACTATTTTGACTTTGAACACACTCAAGTAAACAGTATCCCAGTGTTGGGAGTCACTAAATACATCTCTGTCCCAGTGTTGGGAGTCACTAAATACATCTCTGTCCCAGTGTTGGGAGTCACTAAATACATCTCTGTCCCAGTGTTGGGAGTCACTAAATACATCTCTGTCCCAGTATTGGGAGTCACTAAATACATCTCTGTCCCAGTGTTGGGAGTCACTAAATACATCTCTGTCCCAGTGTTGGGAGTCACTAAATACATCTCTGTCCCAGTGTTGGGAGTCACTAAATACATCTCTGTCCCAGTGTTGGGAGTCACTAAATACATCTCTATCCCAGTGTTGGGAGTCACTAAATACATCTCTGTCCCAGTGTTGGGAGTCACTAAATACATCTCTGTCCCAGTGTTGGGAGTCACTAAATACATCTCTATCCCAGTGTTGGGAGTCACTAAATACATCTCTGTCCCAGTGTTGGGAGTCACTAAATACATCTCTGTCCCAGTGTTGGGAATCACTAAATACATCTCTGTCCCAGTGTTGGGAGTCACTAAATACATCTCTGTCCCAGTGTTGGGAGTCACTAAATACATCTCTGTCCCAGTGTTGGGAGTCACTAAATACATCTCTGTCCCAGTATTGGGAGTCACTAAATACATCTCTGTCCCAGTGTTGGGAGTCACTAAATACATCTCTGTCCCAGTGTTGGGAATCACTAAATACATCTCTGTCCCAGTGTTGGGAGTCACTAAATACATCTCTGTCCCAGTGTTGGGAGTCACTAAATACATCTCTGTCCCAGTGTTGGGAATCACTAAATACATCTCTGCTTAAGTGATGATGAAAAGTCATTACACCTGTATGATTGCCTAACTATCTGAGTAATTTACATCATAACATA
Source organism: Tachypleus tridentatus (assembly GCF_004210375.1). Classification (NCBI taxonomy): domain Eukaryota; kingdom Metazoa; phylum Arthropoda; class Merostomata; order Xiphosura; family Limulidae; genus Tachypleus; species Tachypleus tridentatus. The sequence goes on along the minus strand of NC_134834.1, from coordinate 87,523,721 downwards.
ATAGTAAACAAACAAACAAATTGGTGAGTTAGGAAATTATATTTACCAGTAGTACTTCTTTTAGGGCCCGGCATGGCCAGGTGGGTTAAGGCGTTCGACTAGTAAATTGAGGGTCGCGGGTTCGATTCTCCGTCGCACCAAACATGCTCGCCATTTCAGCCGTGGGGGCGTTATAATGTAATGGTCAATCCCACTATTCGTTGGTAAAAGAGTAGCCCAAGAGTTGTCGGTGGGTGATGATGACTAGCTGCTTTCCCTCTAGTCTTACACTGTTAAATTAGGAACGGCTTACGCAGATAGCCCTCGCGTAGCATTGCGCGAAATTAAAAAATAAACAGTACTTCTTTTAACAGTCATATATATTTTGTGACAATTTTCGTGTGTAGCATTATTAGCAAAATGTTTATTTGAAGCTAAGCAAAAAGCTACACAGTAAGCTATCTATGTTCTTTTCACTAATGGTTTCTAAACCCGCTTTCGAGCGTTGTAAGTCCCCAGACATACCGCTGCTATTGGGGCTATTAGTGAAATGACACATGCAGGACGTTTTTTTCAGAAAGAAAATATGATACATTTTTTATGAAAAATCAATGTTTTCAAACTCTGTGGAAATGTTTCGTGAATACACAGATATTCTATAGTGGAACCAAAAGAATGTGAGTCGTTCTATTTCGTTCTGCACAAAATAACTTCCTTTTTCCAAACAATTACCTCTCAAACCCCCACATCATTTTAAAATGACATTCCAAACCACGCCGAAAAATATCCCCTAAAATGTGAACTAGTTTCTTCATTTCCATACATTTAGTATAATAAAAATGTTCTTCATGATTATCCTTCAATACAAGTGAAAGTTTGCATTCTCCTGTGTTGTTTTGTTGTTTGTTTTCAATTTCGCGCGAAACTATACGAGGGCTATCTGCGCTAGCCGTCCCTAATTTAGCAGTGTAAAACTAGAGGGAAGGCAGCTAGTCATCACTACCCACCACCAATTCTTGGGCTACTCTTTTACCAACGAATAGTGGGATTGACTGTACCATTATAACGCCCCCACGGCTGAAAAGAGGAGCATGTTTGACGCGACGAGGATTCGAAACTGCGACCATCGGATTACGAATTGAACGCTTTAACTCAGTTGGCCATGCCGAGTCAACTTAACGAAAGCCAACATAAAACATATGCATACACAAGAGTTTGGTGTGACAGGGATTTGAATTCGCGACCCTAAGACTTCGAGTGTGTCTTAATCACCTGGCCTTGCCGGTCCACGTTACGTTTAATGATATTGTTAATACGTTCGTATTTTAATTTTATATCTATATATTTCGATAAGCATTCAAAAGCAATTTCACTAACATACATAAACGTGAATGTCTGATCGGTGAATTCCTTTGAACAATTTCTCTGCATTCGAACAGTGCGAGAAACAACAGTTTTAATTATTTCTATATCAATATACTAGCATTTGAACGTTACGTTTTCATAACAAACTTCGTCGTTTAGAAATCTGAGTTATAAAGAACCTTGGAAAATAAAAAATAAAACAGTAGCGAATTCCTTGCTATGAATCGATAAGGTTGGTAAGAAAAGAGATGCACATGCTGGTCATCAGATATGACGTGCGGGGTTAACTGAGCCAAAACTCCACGACCATTCGATCAATAGCTGCTGTATTACCAGTCTACGGACGTCTGTTACGTGACTGCAGATCCTGGAAAAACACTCTATTTCAGGTGGTAGAGTTCACCCTTTACTATAAATAATGACAACAATTATGTTATCGTCTTTTTATTGCCAATAATCAATAACTATTACTTTTTTAAACTTCTAATTTAGCACTTGAAACAAACTGTTACAAACTACTATAATAAATTAAACACTCAGTCCGTAAGCCCGTAAGAATTAATCGTTGGTAAAAAATATATTAATGTGTTAGACCTATTAGTACCCACCCAGTTTGCCGCTGGAAACTGGTATAACAACTAGCTCTAATGTGCTATGTTCATGAAACACAGTTCTAATATTAACTTTGGGCTCGGCATGGCCAAACGCGTTAAGGCGTGCGACTCGTAATCTGAGGGTCGCGGGTTCGCATCCCCGTGGCGCCAAACATGCTCGCCCTTCCAGCCGTGGAGGCGTTATAATGTGACGGTCAATCCCACTATTCGTTGGTAAAAGAGTAACCCAAGAGTTGGCGGTGGGTGGTGATGACTAGCTGCCTTCCCTCTAGTCTTACACTACTAAATTAGAGACGGCTAGCATAGATAGCCCTCGAGTAGCTTTGTGCGAAATTCAAAATACAAACAAACAAACTTGAATGAAACAGGTATTTCGTGGCGTATGAATTTAAAATAGTAGATTATAATTTTTTACTTTTTAATGAATAAAGAAATGAAAACAAATAATAGTCAGTAAAGAAAGATCTGTTGCCAGTGTAATTGATATGTGTTCGGATGTTCCCGTAACTCAATATGTATTTGTATGTTTTCATTTAACATACAATAAGCATAAGTTTTTGCAACTTCAAGGAGAATTGTATGGTTGGCTAACCTACTACGAAAAGCAATTTTGTTAACAACTGTCGTAAAGTTTGTTTATGTTCTAAGGTCCCTCGATTTCGTACCCGACGGTGTTGGTACGAGATTTTGAGGTGTAATTAAACGCGGGTTTCTGAAATTTTTAAAATTTTCACTGATGAAAATAAGACGGTGCAGCAATAGTAGCATTAGTATCATGAAATGTAATGTTAAGAAAGGCTATATGCCTACCTGGCGCCCCCTCCCCTCTAGTGGCTTAGCGGTATGTCTGAGGACTTATAACGTTAAAACCGGGTTTTGATATCCGTGGTGGGCAGAGCATAGAGTGCCCATTTTGTAGGTTTGTGTTTAATTCAAAACAACAACAACAACAACAAAAATAGAGGTCTTCTTTTTCTCTTTAATAAGTCAGCTTGCAAGTTTACTATGAATGTTTAGCTACGAGCTTAAAAAACTGATTTAAAATCATAATCTTCTAAAAATCACTTGATGTTTTGTTAATAAATAATAGAAAAATTCAGTTCGTGTGTCTAACTGAGTTGAAAGAATTGTACAATAACTGAAATGTTCTCGACTTGTTGGAAAGTTAAATTTATCTTGGCAATCCAGTATTGTATGATCCATGTTTTCAGTATGTGCTATTCATAAATGTCAAAGGTCATCGATCTGTCAACAAAATTTGCCCCTTGGATAAATTTGAAGGACAAACCTAAAACGTGAGATAAGGAATAGTGTTATTTTTTTATATGCTTAAACAATTACACCACAGAGAATTAAAACTATGAATAAACGTTTGTAAGTAATATTTGTAAACAATAGTAATTTTAAACTGCAAATATGTGAATTATATGTCAAAAAAAAAAAATAACTTCCTAATGTACTCTCAAATCTTGAATATGTCATAAATATACAGTTAGCTTTCTCTAGTATTATGTGAAAACTGTTCAGATAGAAATGTAAAGCAGCTTTGCTGGTTTCATAAGCCATGGTTAAAACAAAAAGTCACTCTGGAAGTTTTTCATTTTCATTTTTTCATCAACCTAAAATGTGTATAAACTATATACTCTGAATATATGAAGACTGCCCCTATTTGAACTTTTGAGCAATTACTGAATGTTGGCCACATTTTAATTTCACTGAATAGTGAGCATAAAAATGTTTTGTTTTTTTTAAGTACAGGGTGCTCAAAAAGTCACTGTGCACTTATATATTTATTAACAGACATGTTTCAATATGGAATACAGGAGGTAAATATGAACGACAATAATAAACAATGTTGAAAGTGACCCATGTTAACATCAATACAGGCCTGGATCCTTCTTATTTTGTTTCTAAACACCGCTATCAGTTGCTGGTTTTAAATAGACTGAATAAAATATAATTACAAAACTGTACAGTGACTTTTCGAACATCGTGTATGATGAGCTGAGCAAAATAAAAGAATTATACACTAACGTTTTGTTATAAACTATATTAAACATTTTACGTACGGGACTAAATGAAAAAAATAGTAACTAGAACATAAAGTATAAATGTACAAAGATTATATGACAAATTTTTATTTATTTGCTAATTCTATCTTTGCGTCATGTAGTAACTGGAAATTAGAGTTATTAGATTTCATATGATATTTATAAACACACAACATTAATTTGTGACTAAAAACAATTAATATGTTTGATTATCTTTGTATACAGTACAAGAACAGTAAAAGACAATGCATCACATGTAACTGTGATAAAGTTTTAAAATCTTAATAGCTATGAGAGAAAAATATGTGTTTTGAAAAGTAACATAGTCGATAAACTAGTTTTTCTGAACTTACAACACGAAGTCTTAAATGATAAATCTGATAAAGTAATATTCAGATATCAAATATTTTGTAAATAACTTTTTACATTTTTTCTAAAAATATGTAAAAAAATTGTCACAGTAACAGATGAATGGAAAGGTTTGACTTATTTCCACAGGATTTTGCGTCCAGGATTAGAAAGCTGATTTCTGTAGGCGTTCCTTAGAATCTGACAAAGTCGAGAATCTTGCCCTAATAACATGACATAGCGAGAGGGACAAATGAGCTGTTATTCAAAATACCAGCATGGTGAAGAGAGTAAATTTATTCATGACTTTCAAGTGCATGAAAAGTTTTATATAGTTCCTAAATGATGAAACATTCTACGATCATTTTAGATTGAATTACTTTGGGAAAAGTCCCTTATATTTCGTTCACAGTGCTTTATTTTATTTGGATAATCTCATCCTAAAGCATTTGAATATACTGCACATACTATGAGGCTATAAGTACAATGAGAAATTGGGATCATGTTTTTCAAATGAGAATTTTCCAGACGATAGAGAAGACGAGAATATTCACTTGACTTTGAAAGTGACTTTGTTTAAACAACTGAAATTCGTAGATCATTTTCATGATCATCATATCCTGAGCAAAATAAAGTTATTATTGGATATGTCACCTATACTGGTGAAACGTTTCTCATTTCTCATATTTACAAAATAAAGTTATTATTACATATGTCACCTATACTGGTGAAACGTTTCTCATTTCTCATATTTACAAAATAAAGTTATTATTGGATATGTCACCTATACTGGTGAAACGTTTCTCATTTCTCATATTTACAAAATAAAGTTATTATTGGATATGTCACCTATACTGGTGAAACGTTTCTCATTTCTCATATTTACAAAATAAAGTTATTATTGGATATGTTACCTATACTGGTGAAACGTTTCTCATTTCTCATATTTACAAAATAAAGTTATTATTGGATATGTCACCTATACTGTTATTATTACATATGTCACCTATACTGGTGAAACGTTTCTCATTTCTCATATTTACAAAATAAAGTTATTATTACATATGTCACCTATACTGGTGAAACGTTTCTCATTTCTCATACTTACAAAAACACCGGCATTAATCTATTGTTTGTTTTTTCTTGCGAGTTTACTACGAATGGTAGCTATAACTCTGAACAACTTGAAATTGTGTGAATAAATATTTTAGTACGAGTGACAACAGTCTTATTTAGAGTTTGTGATTGTACTTACATGAATTGGTGATAGCATATCTGTTATGGAGACTTGTATTAGATGGTTAAATACATTTGTTAGAATTATAAATATAAGCTCAAGGAGGAACTATACAATATTTATACATTAACTAAAATTGAAATATCACAAATACACATTTAATGTTTTGTATTATTATGTAAAGTGAAAGAATGAACAAACTATGTTTACTGATTTTTACATTCAGTGACATATAAAAAGTTTGTGATGCGTCAGACTAATTACTCAGTAAGGGTGAAATGTCCACAGTGTTTGAGATTGTTTCTATAGTTTGTGTTCAACACTGAAGACATTAGATAAAAACTAGAAACAAGAATGCCTTTATGCAACTTGTTTTAGTTAGCATTACACATAAAGCTCCAAACGAGTAAGAAAGAAGCGACAGACAAAGATTTAAAAAATGTCTACAGAATAGTAAGAACATGATATTAGAATAATAACAGTTAAGCATAGTTATTAGGGCTATAGTGGTACAGCAGAATGTCTACAGACTCACATAGCTAGAAACCGGATTACGTTACTCGTAGCGGTCAGAGCACCAACAGCCTATTATGGGGCTCTGTGTTTAATTCCAAGAAAACAAATAAATTATTCACACGGAGATTTTAAAACTAATCTCTAGTGAAGTAAATCAGATTACAAAGTTCAATATGAAAATTGAATTATTATATTCTATTTACAGATTTAATTATTCGTCATTTTCAATGTATTAATTATAGGATTGAAATAAAGGATTTAGCGATGAGTTTTTTACACATAAACGTAGAAAGTTCAAAAAGTATGTTATGCAAATTAAATAGAGAAGAAAAATTTATAATTGTATACCAATGTTAATTAAATGATACAAAACTGATTGAAGGATATGTTATAGTTTCCTTAAAGTTCATTAATGTTTCCAGTTTAACTTTCTTTTAATATTTTACCTCTTAATTAAGGCCCGGCATGGCCTAGCGCGTAAGGCGTGCGACTCGTAATCCGAGAGTCGCGGGTTCGCGCCCGCGTCGCGCTAAAACATGCTCGCCCTCCCAGCCGTGGGGGTGTATAATGTGACGGTCAATCCCACTATTCGTTGGTAAAAGAGTAGCCCAAGAGTTGGCGGTGGGTGGTGATGACTAGCTGCCTTCCCTCTAGTCTTACACTGCTAAATTAGGGACGGCTAGCACAGATAGCCCTCGAGTAGCTTTGTGCGAAATTCCCAAACAAACAAAACCTCTTAATTTTACATTATCATCAACTGTAGGAAAAAACGTTTTGAGAGTTATATTGACGAAGAACTTTAAAAAAACCATTTCTTAATCAATACCGCAAAATTAGAAAAAAATATTTCACCAGTTGTAAACATTTTCAGCATCACGTGGTACAAGAAATAAGGAATGGCAGACTGCTAGTGTGGGAGGCAGACCTAAAATAATGGGTTCATTCTAGAGCTCGTTCTCTCGTCCAGTGTTATAACTAAAGCCTATTATCTTCTTTTAGAGTGATCCTATGGGGACGAGAATAAGGCGGTTGTCGTGTTGCAGACGCGTGCGTCACCGGATCACAACATATTTCTTGCGCCTTGATGATAAGAAAATTCTTGATGATTTTGAAATTGGTACAAGTTAATATATTTTCCAAAGTAACAAATTAAACCGAATCCAATGTCCTATCATAATTTAAACAGGTTTACTCTTTGAATATTTTCTTTTGAGTTAAAAACCTTCATTTTCTCCTTGAAACTTCACTTTTGTTTAGATTGTTGTTGTTGATATTATTGTACATGACTTATTAACTTTATATCATGTAATACAATTGTACATGACTTATTAACTTTATATCATGTAATACAATTGTACATTACTTATTAACTTTATATCATGTAATACAATTGTATATATCAAAAGTTTCAAAATTTATTATGCTAAAAATAATACAAAAGACTTGTTGGTTTATCAAACATAATATCACCACCTTATTTTTCATGGGCAAAAGTATTTGAAATAATGAAACATCTTTCTTAATTTATACTATACTATAATAAAGCCCTTGGTTATATAATACTGGAAAAAAACGTTTTTATTGCGCGATGTGCAACCTTCAACTTCTCGAAATTTTTACCCTATGTGTGTGTAAATTAGCAATAGGATTGACGATTTTCACTTTTGCCCCCGTTTCTCGTCATGGAAAACTTTATTTGTCTCTATTCTCAAGGTAGGTACAGATATGACGTCATAACTACATCGCACTAAATCACTGGAGCCGCGGATAATCGACTAGAGTTTATAACGTCTGTATACATAATTCGTAGGCCCGGCATGGCCAAGCGTGTTAAGGCGTGCGACTCGTAATCTGAGGGTCGCGCCAAACATGCTCGCCCTTTCAGCCGTGGGGGCGTTATAATGTGACGGTCAATCCCACTATTCGTTGGTAAAAGAGTAGCCCAAGAGTTGGCGGTGGGTGGTGATGACTAGCTGCCTTCCCTCTAGTCTTACACTGCTAAATTAGGGACGGCTAGCACAGATAGCCCTCGAGTAGCTTTGTGCGAAATTCTAAAACAAACAAACAAACATAATTCGTAATATAAATAAATGCATACAAACATAAAATTTGAAGTGCATAATTGCAGCTAATCTCAAACATAACAACTAGGTATTATGGCCTAAAGATCTTAGGATAATTTGATGTATGAATTAGACAGCATTCGCTTATGTCAGTGTTAGATTATATGTATTCAGAATTTAACAAGCCAGAACATCATAAACATATTGTTTCACTGCATTTGCAGATTAATCGTCATTGGAATTATTTTCATCTGATGGTTCTGGTCATGACATAGTTGCCTACAACTACAACCAGCACTGCACGTGAGACTCTTTTTCTTGCATGTACACTGGAGGGATAAAAACTCAGTCTTACAAGCACATGTTGAAAAGCTTAGTACATACATATGGAATAGGTTTTACTGTAATTATCTGCAGCAGTACAGTACGATTACTGTTGCATATGCAACTTCTGCCCTCTTTTTCTGGAAGACTTTGATAGGATAGAACAGCATTCATTTAAATCATGGCTTGATAATTACTCCTGATGTGTGACTCTGATGCATCATGAGTGGATGACATTTTCGTTAATTCATTGGTGCTGTAAAACGTTTCAATATGCACATAATTGAAAGGATTAACTGTGAATTCAGAACCGTACATTTGCACATCTTAATGACGAAACGCTTAATGTGAACAATGTTGATACCACCACTACTACCAAAATTCTCCAATAGTCCATACATTTTAAGAACGTTGAACCCCGTTAGCTTTACTTGTGCTATAAATGTGTTGATTCTGTTAAAAGTAGTGAAGGTGATCAATACATCTATGGAATAAAGTTAATCAATGAGTTGTTTTTACCTACTCATGTGATGAATATGTATTCCCAATATGTTTTGGTATGTCTTTGTGTCCCATAAAGATATTATAGAAACTGGTGTGTCTGATGTTTAAAATTATTTGAAAGGTTGATTCATCAATATTTTGATGATCTTCGTGATCTTGGTTTTCTTTTCCTTCATCAGATGAGTCCTCGTTATCTTGTATTTAATGAGTAAATATAGACTGTTTAGGATGCAGCTTCTAACTTAATGTTATACTAACCTAGATTGTCTGAGGATGCTTTTATATCAGATTTAAGTTTACATATCACATTATAAAATTAATTTAGAAAGAAAGATTTGTGGCTAATTATTACTTTTAAAGTAATTGTTATTATATACGTCCATTTTATTTTCAATTAAGACACCAATAGCACCTCCGATTGACGCACTAGATGGCATCAAAAGCAAAATGTGGTTGATTTGCCTCTGCTTTCTGAATTTAATTTTGTCACCATAATGCTTGTGCATCTTTTCCTTGAGGACATGCGTGTGGAATCATGGAACAGTGATACTAGAATATTTCATGAGAAACACATATTTTTCATTCACTTTGTTCATACTATGCATGTGACCACGCTGAAAATTTGCGTCCAGTGTTTGTCGAATTATCTGAAAAGGTGTGTCAAATTTCTCTCGTTCACTTTTTCACTATTAACAAAAGCATTAGTGTAGTCAGGTTTTTTGCTTGCAAAAAAAAAAAATAACAGCGGGCTTCAGATGCAATTAAATCATTTTCACCAATTCTGCATTTTCGAATTTGTTTTTTTTTTATTTTGCAGGTTTGTGAATAGTTTACGCGACATTACCTGGTAAACTTTTCACACATATGAGTCTGATAGTACACGCACTGCGTCCAGTCACTTTTAGACGTGATTTCATGTATCACTATTTGTGTCCTTGAAGTGGATTCGATTGATTTATGGTACACTAGTACTTTGCACGTGTCACTTCCGTATTAACTTAATGGTTTTTTTTATGACTTGTAAAAGTGGCATAACAAGGCTTGTACCATTTTGTTTGTTTAAACGCCAGTGTTCAGTGGATGTCATGTTTTGTTTAAACTTTGTCACTGTTCCCTCACAGAGGCTCCGTTGGCTAAAAGCTGTGAACTTAGCAAAATCATATTGGATTGCACTTGGTAAAATTTGTCTACCCTGACAGAATAACAGAATATATGATTCATCCCATTTGGTTTAGTTATACGTCTTTTCACTAGCATGCTTATTAGTGATTCTTTCCAACAAAAGTGAGAGACAAAACAGTTGTTACTGAATACAAGAAATAAACTATAGTTTCTATCACCAGTAAAAGTGACGAGACCGAGTTGACAGCTAGTTTACCGTTATTATCATTATGATAAAAATAAATCAGATATCATTGCAGCAAAGCCTGTGTAGTAAATGTCTTCTACTAAATATGACTTAACACAAAGTAATTTTATCAAATATAATATCTGACATCACTTGTGTCAAGCGCAATATGTGCATTAGGCTAAAGATTGGTGTTCTTCCACACAAGTTTAACTGAAAGTATACAGAGTGTGAACTGTGAAGATGTGTCTGATTAACAAGAAATTTTAACACTCTATGATAGGTATCAGAAATTAAAAGATTGATATGAATTATGTGAACAAAATTTATTTATTTAATATAGCCACAAAATCTACAAACAAAAGCAATGTTCCATTAACCGACAACTTATCAACAACAACAAACACAAGGGGAGAGGTAACGTTGAATTTTTACGAGTGACAATTATATTTAGATACATACATATAAATTATTTACACGCGTGGTATTACAGCGTAGGGAAAGAATGAATGTGGATAATTCCTAGACATCAAACGTGAGGATGTGATGAGGATGTGAAAATACTGAGAATGATTAACACAATAAGAATCTAAACCGAAATGAAATTACAAGGGAAAAAATGAGGATTTTCACACCAGAACAGAAAATATTCTAATAGTATTAAATTCTGTTTTGATTATGACGGGAAAATGTATTCGCTTTAATTTCTTAACAAAAAACGACACCGACTTTTACCTATTTCAAATGATCGAAAATTGTGGTATCACTGGGACGCAAAAAGTGGGGGCTGTTGGTCTATTCTCGTCCCCATAGGGCCGGTCTACAAGTATATATAGGTTTTAGGTATAATACTGAATGCGTGAACGATACTCATAAAGTGGACCTTTGGCTCCTACACTATGCAAGAAAGGATAAAAAATATCATATCGCTTAATATAAACAATATCGATCATACACCAGTTTTGATGGTGTGTAATGCCTCTTGCTGGGGAAACGTGATATGTTATCAATACTTTATGTGACATCACGTCACAGTAAGATTAATAATGTTTTTCAGCAAATATTTCTTTACTCGGTTTATAACTACGGGTTTCTAGTAAAAAAAAAATAACATAATAGCATCTAGATGGTTCGACATTACCGATGAAACCTTTCCCTTCAATACCAGAACTAATGAGATTGTCTGGATATACAATAAACAGTGACGCATGACTCGGCATCGCCAGGTGGGTTAAGGCATTCGATTCGTAATCTGAGGGTCGCGGGTTCAAATACCGATCGCACCAAACATGCTCACCCTTTTATAATGTGACGACCAATCTCACTATTCGTTGGTAAAAGAGTAGCCCAAGAGTTGGAGGTGGGTGGTGATGACTAGTTGCTTTTCCTCTACTCTTACATTGCTAAATTAGGGACGGCTAACGCAGATAGCCCTCGAGTAGATTTGCGCGAAATCTAAAAAAACAAACAAACAAACACAGTGACGTACGGTGCACAAGGTGTGTAGTCAAGATGTTTTTAATTGTTTTGCTGAAAAGCACTTAAATGTAGGCTTAGTAAAAATAATGTGTTCTAAATTGTAACCAGTCTTGTTGCGATGTGTTGCCACACAAACTGTTGATAATTAAGTTGCATACCTTAATGATGACTGTTCTCTTTACGTCGCCATTTTACTTCTGACCCGCACAGTCTTTGTCCTAAGTATTTTGTAGATAATTCTTCTAGGTGGATCATAATTTTGTTTCGATTAGAACTAAGAGATTTTCTTTATTAGTGACGGTGTGCAGATCAGCAGTTGAAATACCAGACAACAGATCTGAGACTCACGTCTCTTGCTGCAAAAGAAAACGAAATCACACTCCATACTTTTGGGTCATAATGGGCTCGTTTTCAGTTGTAGGAAATTTTGGACTTTAGTCAGAAATTCCACATGGACCCATTTCCTCTACAGTGCCCCACTAGCACGTGCTTTTTTCGTGTTTTTAAAGATATTCACTCACCTTTCTTTCAAGTACATACCTGAATGAAATTAAAATATAGATATCATCAATGATTTATTTACTATAGATGTTGAACCTAAATAAAGCAACGTGTTTTTAATAAGATGCCATATCAACAATATCATAAGATATCGTATAGACACTTGATATTTGAACGTTACTTATACTTACATCACTTGGTGAGTGGAGTCATTATCGGTCATGGGCCATGGCCATCAATCTCTTGGGTTGATTTAACATTAGTGGGGCTGAAATGATTGCCTAGTTTGCGTAAATGAAGAGCCATACTGAATGCGTTATAAGAAAGACTGTCAAATTCCACAATTTAGTCTGACAAGAATTGATGATGATTATTGCATGTAACTAATTCAACCATTGAAGCTGAATTTCAAGAACACAGTAAGTGAAGGTCAGAACAAGTTGTTTTAATACAGACAATACTAACTATGGTCATGGCCGTAACTAGCCACGAAGAGACAGAGGTCGTGTCAGGGTTTGCTTTATTTTATTTCTTTGTTTGGCATTCCTCGCACACTCTTTCTCTCTCTCACGCATCTACTATTGGAAGTGTATGTTTGTGTGTGTTTTCTTATAGCAGAGCCATATCGGGCTGTCTGCTGTGTCCATCGAGTGGAATTGAACCCCTGATTTTAGCGTTGTAAATCCATAGACTTACCACTGTCCCAGCGGGAGACATTATTGGAAGTTATAAAATGAAACCCAAGTTTTACCTCGTTATAACATTGGAACTACAAACAAATGAACAACATTATACAAAAAAACAGCCTGGTTGCTAGAGTACTCAACCCGTAGTCTGAATGGAGTTTAGATCCCGTCCTCGAACATGTTCAACCTTTCAGCCTTGGGACGTTATAATGTTTACGATCAGTTCCACAAATTTTTTGTAAAAAGTAGTCCAATAGTTGGTGGTGGGTGATACTGGCTAGCTCTCTTTCGTCTAGTCTCTCACTTCAAACTTATGGATCACAATCGTAGAAAGATCTCGAGTAGTTTTAAATGAAATTTTAAACAAACAAATTGTAGAAGAATTTTTTAGTAACAGCAGAGTCTTGTCATAACAAGATAACGTTCAGCGGATTGTTCGTAATGTAGCATTGTGAACAAAATCAACAGCTAAACTATCAAATGGTTTCTAGTTTAGGTATACCACATTTTCTGACAGCTTTCAAAGCACTCAGATATATTGTCATAATACAAGTCATTGTAAATAAGGAACAAGGAAAAGTTACACGTTTCATCTCTTTCACAACATTCGTCAAATTCCTACTCATAGTGGTCTGAGAAGAGCCTAGTGGCTGTGTCCCGGCCTGTGGGACAGTCTTTAGTTTGCATCTTTTTATCGCAAACAACAACAACAAATTCTGAATTTTCTTAAATTTTGGGACTTGGATGTGTTATAGAAGTGAGAACCAAATTTTAATATTCGATTAGAGTAGATCAAGACTTTTGTAAGTGAATGCAGCCTGCATTTCGTACCAGTAAGTATGTTCATATTTAACATTATCTTACTTGTAAAGATGATCGTCTGTTTTCACATTAGATAGAACATATAAACAGCAGCAAAGTTAAGTGCAAATATTCGAGACAAACAAATGAATAGTTCGTCAATAAAAGCACATAAACTGCTTTTAAAAAAGAATTATAACAACGTTCGGTCACTGAGTTCCTGGATAAGCGAGATACCATAGAAAGAAAATCCCCAGATAATCCTTAGAACAGTAGAAAATGACCAACGAATATCGATTTCTTAACGTCAGCAGCGAAGCTTTAATTTTCCTACTTCAGAGATAAATGTTTTCATTAATGTTTTGCAACAAGGTCGATAGTGAAAGACAGAAGTTTTTTGTCCGTTTTGTTGTTTAGCACAAAACTACACAAGTTATGCAGAATGTAAAGCCCAATGTATGATTTTCTATACACATAATAATTTCATGACCACGTAAATGTAACATAGAATACTCTATTCTTTAAATTATTTCAAGATTAGTCATTTTAAGTTGAGAATTGTACAAATAACTTAGCATTCGTGTATAGATTTCATTGAAGCCTTTTCGTAGTTTCTGTTCCTAAGTGTAGATGTTACCTTAAACTGAATTTCAAATCCAGCTTACAAAATGAGAAAGTTTAGATTTTAAATTTTCACGAAGTTAAATTTGAGAAATATCACAGTCGTAAACAAATAGATACAACTGACAGGAAATGTTTTCGATTTACTAAAAATGTAATATTTTACACTAAAAATTGATTAACTGCTTTGAGGTCGACCTCATAATATATTTTAGGTTTTTAAAATGCTACTTTGAAGTATAACAAATTAGAATGTTAATGAAAATGTATGGTAATTTTTTATGAATAATTTCAGAACCAAACTCGGTTTCCAAGTTAATCTGGCATTTTAAAAGTAAGCTATAATACTGTAAATAAAATTTGGGAGTTAGATTAATCTTTAGGTTGTACGAAATTAAAGAGTTTTCAGAAACTATATGGTTTAATGGCACTGAATATTTCCCGTACAATTCAGACTATTGTGAAATATGCTCAGTAATAAGTTTGTTTGTTTGTTTTTCGAATTTCCCTCAAAGCTACACGAGAGCTATCTGCGCTAACCGTCCCTAATTTAACAGAGTAAGGCTAGATGAATAACAATTAGTCATCATCACCACCACCAGCTCTTGGACTACTCTTTTACTAACGAAGAGTGATATGACCGTCACATTATAACGTCTCCATTGCTGAAAGGGAGAGCAAGTTTGGTGTAACGGGGATTCAAACCCGCGACCCTAGGAATACGAGTCAAGTGCTCGAACCACCTGGTCATGCTGGGACTATCAGAAGTAAGAATCATTCGTCAGATTTTATCGTGAAAAGTTTCAAAGATCAAAAGACAAGACTAAATACGATAATCTAACATTACAGATGAAAAATTTGCAAAAAAAAATAATTATCAAATCTTTCTGTATTCAAAGTTAATTGTTTTGAATTTTTTCATTTTTATTTTTTGGATGTTGTTGTTAAAAACAAAGGTAGGCAAACAACTGCTTAAGCTTTACCAACCAAGAGTAACAAAATTCGAGCTTTTGTTATAAGTCAATAGGCTTACCGCTGAACTATCAGAATATTTTATCTTTCATTTTTATGTTTTAGTTGTTGTACACAAAAGGATACCCATTCTCAGTTTATCACGGGTATCAAAACATCATTTTTAGCGTTATATGCCCATATATTTAGTGTTGATCCACAGAGGACTATTCATCTTTTATTTTTTGGTTAGTGATGGTTAACTTGAAAGACTGTGTATGTTCGGATGTAGCATAACAAAATTAGAATGAAATGTCAACTTGTTTACTCTCTCAAGATGTGGTCTTTCTTGCTTATGTACAATCAGCGATTAATGTTGGGTTCAAAAGGATGGTTCTTACTTAACTCCTAAACTTAAACCAATGAAAAAAGTTCATTCTCAATCTTTCTCTAGTGTTTTAGTTATTTCAGTGCAACGCTTACTGTTAAAAAAAAAATAGTAAAGCTAGTCTTGCTTAACGCTAATCGTCAAGAATGTTTAGAGGATTTAGGGAAAAATATTAATATACAAACATACATTTTGGAAACCGACGTACTTTACGTCTTCCTAACTAAATGTTCAGAATGAAGTTTTAGCAGATTTGAAACCATTTTAAGTTGATTTTACAGTAAAATCCTTGGCAAGAATTATTTAATCCTGAAGAAATTGTGTGATGGAGATATGTCATTTTCTGTCTAGTAGATTTTAGAACTTAATTCGTGATTAATGCTCATAAACCACAGCTTTTACAATGGAATACTTTTTACCAGTTTTCGCTTCTCTTTTGCATATTATCTGAATTTCACAACACTAAACGAAGATTGTTATCTTTTTATTTCTTATAATGGTGCTCATTGATACCGTTTTTATATTTTCCTTAAGTTTTCTTTTTTTTGTATTTTGGTTAGGTGGATGATCTCATTAAGATAACATTTATATAATTTTTAAGCAATAGCCCACCAAGAGGGTTAGCGTTTAAGCATTCGGCCTATAGCGCTAGAAATTGAGTTTCGATACCAGCGATGGGCAGAGCACACAGAGCTGCGTAGAGAAGTACATTACTCTAGGAGTAATACGATAAAACGACGGGTAAGCACAGTGAACTATTTTAAAAACAAAGAGGCTTATATTCAGAACAAAAATGTCTCTAAGGACTGTGAACAATAGGATGTAACAATGGATGTTGTTATCAAGTTAAGTTACTTTTGGTTTTATGATGTTTCAGTTTCAATGAAATTCTTCAGACCATGTCCAAATGTTCTGAGAAAAAACAGAAATTTAGTTTGAGCAGACACAGTTTCACACTTAAGTTTTGTTTGTATTTAATAATGAGGTTAAAGACCTGTTGGGTGGATTTTAAGATGTGATGCTTGTCTTAGTGGTTGCTTCTACATAAAACCATATCGACATCACTTTTGAGCTTTGTTTGTTTCTTGTTATACACAAAATTACACAGTGTTGTATCAGAGTTGTATTCACCACGAGAATTGAAACATGGTTATTAGCATTATAAATCTTCAAACTTACTTCTGAGCCACGGGGGTGCATCTCTTAGTATTAACACATAAACTCTAAGAAGTCTTTGATACACGATCAAGAAGGAACAGTATATTGAAGAAAAGTTTGTATCTATTTTTTCTTAATATTAAAACTTAGTCTGCGAATTTAAATCTCAAATACGATCAATATTCATATATATAGATAAGTATTTTTTATTGCTCTTTTGAAGATTCAGTTTGTTTTTGCAATCATTTATCCATTTCTCACAATGTTAGGAGTACACAATCTTCAATTTCACGTTCCAAACAAGATGTTCTTCAGGTTTTCTTATTCGTGAGGACTTAGGTGATAGTTTGATAAATACATTAAGGTTGTTGCATAATTTGCATTGACGTCATGCTATTAGCATAATTGTTCATTCAGTAAATGCGCCCTAACGTCTTATTGACAATAACAATCTTGACAAAGAAATTTCATTACGTGTAAAGGTTTAGTGAAAGAACATTCTATTGATACTTTGATGCTGTTGTTTTGAATTAAGCACAAAGCTACACTGTAGGTTATCTGTTCTATGCCCACTACGGGTATCGAAACCCGGTTTTTAGCGTTGCAAGTCTACAGGCATACCGCTATGCCACTGAGGGGCAATACTTTGATACTAAATATATTTAATCGTGTTATAAAACAGCAATTATTATAAACTGTAATCTCAGACCTAGTGCATTCTTCTACCTTTCAAGGGTCAGATTTGGCTCGTAATAGTCCATCTTCAGAAACCCATTCGATACTGAATCGATATCTTTTAAGTACAGAAAACCGTTAAGCCATAAAGCATTTTGCTAAGAACTAGTAGTTATACAATGCTAACCTTATATTTACATGTACCAATCTTATTACCAAGACTTTAATAATGCTCTCACGTTTGGCTGTCGAATAGCAAAAACACTAGGTAGTCATGGGTAACGAAACTCGATTCTAAGTGTCATAAGCATAAATTTACAGATTTACATCTGACCCACTGGGGGCTGAATATATATTCTTTTGAACTTCCCATTCTTATTCCTTGTTGCACTGAAGAAACAAAGTGATAGACATTGTTGGGCTTTATGTGCTGAACCCACCCAGAAGCTCTATGCGCGGAGCCTATCCAATGTTTCAATTTAGTGAGCTTAGCTCCATCTTTATTTATTAGACAGGTGTTTGGGACGCTTGATTAACAACTTATGGGTTGGGGGTTCGAATCCTTCCACCAAATATGCCCCAATTTCTGCTTTGGGAACGTTATAATGTTCAGGTCATTCTCACTATTTGTTGGTTAAAGAACAGCTCAAGAGTTGGTGGTGATGACTAGTTGCCTTCTATCTAATCTTTCTCAGCAATGTTAGCATGTAGCTTTGTGCGAAATTGAAAAGTAAGCCTTAATTAGTATTTAATTCTATCGCACAGGTTTCTGGTTAACTTTCACCTAAAATTTAATTCTAAAAGGTGAGCTAAATAATTTCTTAATCCTTAAGTTTTGTAAAACTGCCTAGATAGACTTATCTCTCTAACTTTCACTCGTCACCCTGCGGGCCCGCCATGGCCAGGTAGATAAGGTGCTCGACTCGTAATCTGAGGGTCGCAGGTTCAAATCCCCCTCACACCAAACATGCTCGTCCCTTTCAGCCGTAGAAACGTTACAACAACATCAAGGTCAATCCAACAATTCGTTAGTAAAAGAAGAACCCAAGAGATGGCAATGGGTGGTGATGACTAGCTTCCTTCTCTCTCAATACTAAATTATGAACGGCTAGCGCAGGTAGCCCTCACGTAGCTTTGCGTCCAATTATAAAAATAAACTTCTCCTGTGCTGATCTCTCTAAGACGTTTTTGAAGTCACTGCTTGCTAGTGAATTTGCTATTGTTATAGTTGTACCGTTAAATTGAAATTTAGTTTATAGAAAAAGATGGTGGAACAATTCAAGACACATCTATTTCACGTGGCATATGTTTATTTGTTTCATTTTTTAGTAACAAATTGACTGATTTTGATAATTAACGTTTAAGGAATGATATCATCTATCACACTTGAGCCTTCCTGTTATAATTCTAGTGTTTGTCTTCTGATTACAGAAATGTTCTTACCTTTTCAATTCTGATAATTTTTAATACACATGAGAATTTTCAATTCAAACAACATTACATGTAAGGTAGAATGAAACAGTAACGTTGAATAGTGGTCAGGTTTCAGAAGATTAGAAGTTGGCGAATGTCATTCCTGTTTTTAATAGGGAGTGATAAAACTGTTTCAGTAATTATGGGCCTATTGTCTTAAACCAGTTGCGGAAAAAGTTTTTTTTTTTTTTTCAAAGTATTCAACAAAATTG
The DNA here is from genome assembly GCF_004210375.1 of Tachypleus tridentatus. Taxonomy (NCBI): domain Eukaryota; kingdom Metazoa; phylum Arthropoda; class Merostomata; order Xiphosura; family Limulidae; genus Tachypleus; species Tachypleus tridentatus. The sequence goes on along the minus strand of NC_134834.1, from coordinate 87,504,427 downwards.
AAAAATTTTGTTGTATAGTCTGCACGTTTCGCTTGGAGAAATCTTTTTTGCATTCTTTGAAAGGGTTACTGTTTATGTAGTTTAAATTATGAACCCGTCTTTGGTGTATCTGTATTCTAAGAAAGCATTTAACTATGTGCTACAAAAAGTCTGTTAAAAACGTTATCTTTGTTACGTGGAGAATACGTTGGTTCTTCAAATATAATACTGGCAAGATAGAAGATAACGTTAAGTCAAGCTGGATTAATTCCATAAGTGTGCACCTCAGGGTATGGTCAATAAATGATTTAAGTGTATTGATTACATAAAAGTTTGTTTCTAGTTCTGATGAAGTTTGTGCTGACTTAGAAAATTATTTTGATTATGTGGTGAGTTTGGCGAATAAATAGCAGATGCAAGGTAATACACAATAATTTGAATTAATAGCATATTTGTAACAGAAATAAACATAGGAGTGTAATGGAGAAAAATATCTTCGTATTCTAGTTGGCCCGTCTCTTAGGGCATCCAAGGAATATGCTGTAGGTACTGACAGAGCAAATAGGATTTTAAGTTGTGTCTATAGAAACATCGAATACTAGTCTAAACAGATTATAATGTTATCGTACAGATCATCGATTAGACCATATTTAGAGTATTGTGTTCAGCTTTGGGCTCCATGCACTAGAAAGAGCACTGAATTGTTCGAAAGGGTTCAGAGGAGGGCTACTAAGATGATACCCGGAATAGAAGGGTTGACATACTAGGATATGTTTAAATATTTTGAAAAGAGTAGAAATTGAGTATCTATTTATAATTGTTAAATAAACTGGTGGTATTTGAGCATCATTGTTTGTGTACTTAAAGGTGAGAATCCAGAGAACACAACTATAAATGTCATCAGGTGGGAGCTTTATTTTTCTAATATGGTGGTTGGTCTTTGGAGTGAGTTGCCTGCCTTCAGACGTAAGAGATGCAGTTAATTTAAGTAAATTTAAGGAAAGGCCTTGTAAATATTTTAATGGTAAGGGTTGGCTTTGAATGTCTTGTTTTCATTTTAGAGTTTATTACGATGAGACGGCCTAGATAGACCAGTACTCCGTAACTGTATCAGTAGAACACAAGGAAATATTAACTTGTAACCATACATCTAAAATAAAAGGTATCAGTAACCTATTACCCTACTTATAAAATAAATAAAACATTGTATCATTATTATATTCATAAGAAACATGAACACATTATAAAATTTCATTGAAAACATTTGATGTTCATTCATATTAAACCAATAACAAAAATAATCATAGAAACCAGTGTTGTCTACAGTTTCAGAATTGTTAATGTCACGATTTCACAAGAAATATGTGTACAGTTAAAAATGTTACTAAATATAAGAAGGAAGATTTTCGTAAAATGAAAAAGAAACATAAACTTTTCTTTGTGACTACTTCTGTAGCTCAGCAGCTGAACCGAGAGTTTATAAAGTCTAAAATCGGTTCCATATATGTATGGTAGGCAAAACACGGATAAAAAGCCTGTTATGTAGCTTTGTGCGTGACAACAAACAATCAAACAAACCTTTATAGCGATATGTGAAACCAAAAAAGTCCTAAACAGTAACTAAAAAAGGAAATCACTCACAAATAGGGCTAAACTTGTTTAGTAAATAGTACGACGTCAGTATATTACTTTATTTTTTTATGTAGCTGTGTATAGTTGGTTTGAAAAACACGGTTTGATAAAAATTAGTTTACGGTTTCTCTATTGGCAGCAGTTGCTGAATATCACTAGCCATTTTAACGTGAAACCACCAAGCCAATTCTCTATCTAGAAGATCTAAAATTTTGCAGTATTGTTTCCTGATTTCTGAGCTCTGAGAAGTGTGGTTTGTTTGATCTTTTGCTATTCTTCTTGGGGTTTTTCTCCGGCTTTAGCAGTGGTGGAGTAGCTTTTTATCTTTAGTAGCTTCTGTTAAATAATTGTAGGCTCTTATGCCGTTTTTACTTATATATTTTTCTCTACAAGTGGGTTTTTCTCGTCTTCACGACTTATGCAGGTCTGTTCTGAACGTTTCCAGCGAAGAAAATTCCATAGTCAACTGTACAGTTTTTGTGTTATATCTACTGCTTGCAATATTTACGATAACTGTTCGTTGATAGAGTAGATAAGGTATGACAAACACAACATAACAAATGTTCAAACATTTCCAAAACGACACCAGCTCGTCTCTCGTATTCATCGGGAGGATCATCACTAACCTGGATCATTACAACATACATTATACTGTAGATCCTAAGGGTCACTTTCACGCCACCTGGTGGACAGCCGATCGAGTAAACAGAGGATGCACAAGGCTTTTTAATGTTTCAGACAAGTACCTCACATAATCTTCAGCACGTGGTTGTAACATCAGAAACAGATTTCCACTATGGGCACTATGCTCTTCTACTGCTACACCTTGATGTGTGAAGCAAGATATGGAGGTCAGTTGTTTTGATAACAATACTTATATTGCCCCATCAATTGGAAATCTAGCTGTATTACATTGCTTGGATGTCTTCACACCTGTTTCGGAATGTGCTGTCGACTCCCTGTAAAATTTAAAGTTTTCAAGATTTTTAAAGGATTTTACGGAGTTTTCCAAATCTGGAAAACATTAACTTTGAACGCCCCCTCAACATTTTGTTAACATTTAAACCCATAGCAGTGCAGAACCGACAATATGTGCTAAGAGTTTTCCCTTATTGCGTAGAGCGTTAACAATTTGTAGACGTTAAAATTTATTTCGTTCGCTGAGACATTACTCATCCTTGTAATCTCAACGTTGTGTTTAGTACAACGAAGTCGATTTGCTGATATGGTCTGGTAAAATCTAGAGAGCATTAGTAAGAAATTATGTAAAGTTAAGTATTTGCGACTGGCTATCTTTCAGTTTTTTCATTTGAATTTTGTGTAGTTGCTGTTTAGTCGTCACGTGTTTGGGGGAACTTTTCTGAAGTATTTATTTATTCTGACTTATTTCCAGGCTTCTTAGTTGTTGCCATGCAAAATGATTTTATAAATATTGCATACACTGAGTGAGTATCGCGAAAAATGACGTGGTTTTGAAATAAACCAAAATGAATGGAGAAATCACGGCGACAGAGAGTATGAAAATATTTAAACTTTGTTTGCAGTTTACATGGTTAAAAATGGTTGAGCCATGACATAACTAAATCTACGTCGGCTACACGACCCGGTATGGCCAAGTGGATAAGGCATTCGACTCGTAATCTGAGGGTCGCGGGTTCGAATCTCGGTCACACCAAACATGCTCGTCTTTTCAGCCCTGGGGGCGTTATAATGAGACGATCAATACCATCATTCGTTGGTAAAAAGAGTAGTCTACGAGTCGGTGGCGGGTGGTGATAACTAGCTGCCTTCCCTCTAGTCTAACACTGGAAAATTAGGGATAACTAGCGTAGATAGCCCTCATGTAGCTTTGCGCGAAATTTAAAACAAACCAAATCTCGGCTACACGGTTTGCGAATTCTGATATTAAACAAAAAACTTCTTAGAAAAGATTTGCAGGAGACAAAATATAGATCTGAAATGTCATTCTTGTCTGTTTTTCTTATCACAAAGCCACATTTGGCTATCTGTGTGAGCCACCGCGGGGAATCGAACCCCTGATTTTAGAGCTGTAAATCCGTAGACTTACCGCTGTACTAATGGGGGTCTTCTATGTCATTCTTAAACATCTATAATTTTGAGCCACAATGGACAATTAAGATGAATATGGAAAACAACAACCACGTCTGTGCCTATCTTGTTTTCTTAAAATTACCAACTTGCTTACAACAGTTGTGTTCGCATTTTTCATGGCATTGGATAATTTTATGTTTTTACATATCTCAACACTCTACTATAGAACTGACCATAAAAAGTTTGTGAATTCATTCATTTTGTCCTTAAAATGAAAATACATGGGAAATAAATAGGGTGTATTGTCAAATTGACGGTGTCCCTCCCCATAGACTTAACGGTAAATATACAGATTTATAACGATAAACATCATGTTTGGATATACCCGTGGTGGATACAGCAAAGATAATTATGGTCTAGTTATATGCTTAAAAAGAAACAACGACTCCTATGCTTGTGAGAAATCTGTAACTGACACACTCGTGTGGAAAAATAATTCATAAAGATGTGTTTAATATTAAACCCTTATTTATTATTATCATTGAATTATTAAGATTTTGCTGTATTCAAGTCCAGCAAAGGAACTAGTATAAGGAAATCATGAACGCTGGTTTGGTTTGAATTTCACTCAAAGGTACTCGAGGGCTATCTGCGCTAGCCGTTCCTAATTTACCAGTGTAAAACTAGAGGGAAGGAAACTAGTCATCACCACCCACCGCCAACTCTTGGGCTACGCTTTTACTAACGAATAGTAGGATTTACCGTCACATTATAACGCCCCAACGGCTGAAGGGGCGAGCATGTTTGGTGTGATGAACTTTAGTAAAACGCACAACGACTAAAACAGATAAACCACAGGTGTGGACAGGGCAAAAAATATGTATCTTTTTTAATACAGCGTATCTAATATTCATAATTTATTTATACTTGTAATGAAAAAGGATCAACATTTTACATTTTTATCCCTTCTGTGTCGAATAATACATCTTTATATTAATAAATGAATATATGTACATACATCAGTCATATACTTGCCAAATTGTTTATGGAAGTTTTTTAAAAACTAATTGTTATAACGTTTTCTATTTTATCAATATAATCCAAAACCCCTCTGTTAAGCCCGTTAAAGTGTTGTTTGTTGTTGTTGTTGCTCTATTATTGCGGTTGGTGAAAAATTTATTATTATAATAAAATTAAACAAAGAATTTTCAACAAATTTTGCTTTGATTGAAAAAGGGAATCTCTGCAGAAAGGAATTACTAATGATTTTAATACACCACAGAGTATATTAGTTAGTTGTGAATTAATGAGATGGCACTAACTCGAGATCAACCGGTAATTAAGGTAAATCGCACAACACGAATAAATCTCAAAACGCCTTATAACTGTTATTGTTTGGTTAATAGAGTGAAGAAAAATAAAAAGAAGATAGCGTGCCAAAATACAAAGAAACAAGGTATTAAGTGTTGAGTATCTTGTCTTTGTTTAGTGTGTTGTTTTTTTTCAGTTTAAAATGAAAATTCTCCAGTAAACGAAATGGGCATGATCTAAAATGATGGTAGGTAGGCCTACTGTTCTATAAATACATCTGCGTCGTTAATCAAACACATGAATATAATGAGGAAGCTTTTAGTTTAAAGCAAAGCAACCACAATTAAATTATAGAAACATTTGTCTTAATTGAATAGGACAGGCGTGGCCTAATAATTAGCATTGCTGAACTGTGGATCTCTGGTTGGTATCCAGTTAGCACATTAAAAAATATAACGAGTGTAAGAGTAAAGTTTAAATTCCATCACTATTCGATCACAGAAATGCAAAAGTTGGCGATGAGTGTTGTGGACTTGCTAACTTCCCTCTACACGGGATACTAGCATAGATATCTCTTGTGTTACATGAAATAAACAGACAAAATTCTTCTAAATTGAATTAACGTGTTAATCCGAAAGCTTTTACTTGTTAGTTTCCCGTGTTTAACTGAAAGCTGTTGCTTTATAAAAAAAATGTGTATGCCATAAAATATTTGTTTGACAGTAGCGTATTGAACTAAAACCTTTTGGTTGAAAACTTAACATGTTTGGATCAGACTCTTGCTTTAAAGTTTAAAGTATTTATCCAGAATATTTTGTTTAATAGTTAGATGTATTCAACTGAAAGGTTTTGGTTTATAGATTAATAGGTTTAGCCGGAAGCTTCTGTTTAGCAGTTTAACGTGATTAGTTGGAAGCTGATGATTGATATTTTCATATGTTTTGTGGGAAGCTTTTAATTAACAGTTTAATGTGTTTATCTGCATGATTTTGATTGACAGTTTAATGTTTTACTGGAAGCTTTCGATAAGTATTTTAATGTGTTTAACTGGAAGCTTTTGATTGGTATTTTAATGTGTTTAGCTGAAAGCTGTTGACTGGCACTTTAATGTGTTTAATTGGAAGTTGGGGATTGACAGTTTAGTATATTTAGTTCAAACATTTTGGTTATAGGTTTGTTCAGCAGGTTAACATATTTGGTTAAAAGCCTTTGTTTGACTTTTAAAGGTGCTTAACAGAATGGTGTTGTTTGATACACTTACTGATTGACATATTTAAATCTATTTAAGTGAAAGGTTTTTTGTCAATTTGGCGTGTTTTGAATTATGATTTTTTTAACAATTTGACATTCTTAACTGTAAACTTTTGTTTTGTAGTTCTTGATGCTTAACTACACTAGCTTGTTAAAATTTATACATTGTAGTTGTTTGGTACGGTACTTACTCAGTATATAAATCTCTCGTAGAATAGTCAATCAGGACGGTTAATTTGGTGTTACAGCTAACATCTCTCTGTGAATGTTACAATGCACCCATTCACAGGCTGGTGTCACTGCTCGGATCCTCTGGAAAACTCCTGTATGGGAACCTGCCATTGAGCGAGCACCATCGGTACTCAATCCAACACATTTTTTTCATTGAATGTCATTCTGAATTACAAAATTATTGATTAAATTCAAAATTTCTTCAGCCGTTATTCTTATTGGAAGTAGTTTACAAAACAACGAATCTTTATGAATTATGTCCTTATAATCTTACGTTACAAAGCACGTTAAATTGTCATTATGTACTACGTCTGTGCTTTCATCCACATGTAATGAAAAAATTAACTACAGCAAACTTCACGCGTAAGAGTTTCTTTAATATTTTTTGCTATATCCACAATTCTGTCTTCACTGTATTTTTGGATAAGGACAGCGAATTCAACTGCTTTTTATAAACACAAGATGTAATAATGTTTACTGCAGGAAGTATTAACGTTTCACCAATAGTATGTGAATAACCTATCTCGGCTTTTAGTTTTAAAATTTCGTATGAGGTCATTACCAAGTCTTTATTAGAAGATCTCGTGAAAAAACGTGAAAGATTATTTGTTTGGAAAACTATTTCATTTTTTTTTCTTACTTATGAAAAAATCTATTAGCTTACCCGAGTATTCAGGATGTCTTGTATCCAAGTGGCATTCTAGTTTCGAAGATTTCATGCTCTCGTTTGATAATGTTGAATAACAAAGAACATGTAGTGCTAAGTCATTATTGCTACCACCACTTATAAAACCATACTTCGAATATTCATCACATTAACGTCGAGACCAATAGATCTTTCTTTTCTTTTCTTTGCTACTAAGCTGCATCTCACTTCGATATAATTTGGCCTATTATTTTCACTAATTTCAGTTTCACCAGAACTAGGCTGAATTTGCGCATCACTTGAGGTTTTCTTGTGTGATGTATGTTTCTTCAACAGCCATTTATTCATATTGAAGAAGGGTTTTCTTAAAAATGAACAGCTTAAAATTATTTTACTTAGTGCAAATTAAGTCGCAAACAATTATCTTTCTCTTCTCAGAACAAACTACTACACATAAGACTCAGGTCTTACATGCCTGTCAGTTTTAATTAACAGAGTGAGCAAATTTAACACGTTTGGAATAAAATTCCTAAAACTTTGGAGTCAAAGAACTGGTTAACTTGAATGAAAAAATGGCTCTTTTATCTGAGACAAAATCCTTGATCTTACTTACAGACAGGGGAAGATCGGCTTGGACTCAGCAGGGGACATGTCTGTCTGACGTGGTTTAACTTTACGGCATTTCACAATAATCTTAAGGTTATCAACATCGTAAAACTTAATCAAAATTGCACTAAGTGAGAACACTTTAATTTCTGAGGGACTGAAGGTATAAAGGCAATCGTCAACTTGTGAATTCTATAGTTTCATAGCCTTAAGTACAAACTTTCACTTTTCTTCTTCTTATATTAGCGCAATCGAAATACTAATAAATACAAGTTAGATGAAATTTAAAATTTAAATTATAATGTAAAATGTTAATTTGAAAATGTTAATTTTATTAGAGTATTTATATTAACTGGTTTACTTACATTTTTCTTTAATATCCAACAAGGTGAAACTTTAAAATGGCCATTGATAGTGAAAGGATTAAAATTAATTTAATTTTTTGTGGACCGGTATTTTTTTCATGAACATTTGCAGAGCACACTCTGGGTAACACTGGACGATATCATATTTTTAAGTTAGTCTAATGTTTAAAGTGCAGACCAGATCATAAGTTCTAAAAACAGAATAATAATATTTACAATATTTTTATTTGAACGTTTTCTACAATTATTTGATTTTGTTATTAGAATAAGTTATAGTATTGAATTAGATAAACAGGCTAGTAAAACACAGAATAACTTTTCACTTATGTTACAAAGAACGTTTTCATAAAAGCTTGAATAAATGTAAGCTAATGTTTTTTGATATTTTCAATAGTTTTTGTCTTTTCTTAGCATAAATTTGTATAATATAAATAATCATCTCAAACTCTGATGATGAAGAACGGGAAATATCAGCTTGTATTATACGTTGCATCACTGACGAGCACTAACACCTAGTTTCCTTGAATCACGGCAAACATTGTCCATTGCAAAAATTCAGAACCGCGTGTAAATAAAAATATATAAATTGGTTTATCATCTTTTACTTTTTAGCTATCAAAAATAAGTGCTTGATTTGAATCTTAGGTCTCTTTTTAACACAAAAATCTATGGATTTAAATTACTTATTTTGTAAATAAAAGGAGTCCACCTTTCAAAAGCACTTGCGTTATACAGTTTAGCAAATTATTATAAATAGCGTCTGTTACTTTATATAAGTTAATATTAAACATTCAATACTTGGTTGATTCTCATCACATCCTAATAATCTCTTAATGCGACATAGTATGCTGATGATAAGGTTATTGATGTAACCCACCTTTATTTCATCCCAACTTGTCACTGCAATTCAGCTACAGTAGGTGGTAGTTAAGAATTTTCCTGCTCATTTATGTCCAACATTTCTCAATGAGATTACAATCTGAAGGCTTTGTTAAGTCTGGCAATTTTATAACATCCTCCTGGTCGAGTTATATTCCTGTACAATACGTGGATTGTGGGCAGTAGCATTGTAATTATAGAACATATAAAAATGGTTATTGCCAAACCTTACCTCTAGCATATGGCTAAAATATTATTTCCATGTAATGTCTGTAGGAGGCACCATTGACTTTTTCGTGGAGGATATGAAGAGTGGTTTCCAACATTATGAATAGCTGCTCAATATGCACTGCATCGCCTCCTGTGCGTTCTCAGTGTGGGAAAGTCTTCCCTCACCTGTTCTCCAGACAAACACCGAAAACAAATTCTGCCATCAGCTTTTAAAAGCCAGAAACATGACTCGTCTGTAAAAATGATATTTCGCCAGTGTAATTTTTCGCAAAATTCAAACCAAATCTCTGTTACTACTTACTAACTACTCCATGCATAAAGACAATTATAACAATATAGAAGAGTAGGCAGATATTTTTGTCAAACTGTAACTTAGAAAACTGAGATTAATTCAGCCATTATAAAGTATTTCCCAGTCTTTTATTTCATAATTTGTTGTGTGTTTTATCCTGCCTCATCCACTCTGTTTATTACTTTTACTGCAATGTCTGTTAACCTTTCTTTGAGTTAAATTCTTTGTATATACATGTATATATATATTTTTTTCGAGTTAACAACAACAGACTCAATGATTCTTATAACTACTGAAGAGATATTGCCCACTAAAACTGCTTTACTATTTCTTTCTCAGTTATCTTTTGAATTAGATGATTACGGTGACAGATTAACTGGGACTTTGTGATCATCAAATTATCAGCACATGATGTAAAATCAGACAAAGCATTGCATACTGGTTATATAAAATATATTTATACGAATAAAACAGCTTGTGTGTTTCTGTGTCAGTCAGTCAGCGCTATAGCTCTAAGAGGAAGAAACCTTGAGGCCTGAAACGTTGCACAAGAAAGTTCTGAAAGTGTACACTTAGTTACTATTTGTATTATACACAGTCTTTTTTATTTATGATAAAATATCTTTTTATTTTTGAGTTTTCCGCCCTCTTAACGAAGCCTTCATCAGATAACAATGTACTGTGCGATAAAACATTTGTATCTAGATAACAGGCATCGATTGTTACAACAACTAACATCTGATGTTAAGGTTATACATAGAGTTATGGTTAATCTAGCGATATAACTATAATAGTACTATTTGTTGTATGTCCACATAACCACTTTGCAGCGTCTGGATAAATCTTCACCAAAATTTATATGAAGGTTTATAAGCTCCGTAGAGAAACACGTGCAACTTTGCCGTTTCACATTTTGTGTTTTGCAGTTTTCATGGGCGTTTTTGTGGTTTGTATAATTGCATATAAGGAAAGCAGTTTTTCGTGTTCTAAGATAACCTTTCACTAATCATGAATCTACATAACTTCCATCTAGAGGACTGGTACTCCAACTATTGTTGAATATAAATCAGTTGCTTTGATATAATAAACACAAGGAAAATACAATTATGTAGAGAAAAAAATAAAGGAATATTTCAAATAATGTATTTCAAAATTAAAGGTTTAATTTTACATCGAAACGACTTAGATTCTGTGCTTGTATAAGTTTCTAAATATCATCTTTGATTTTAAATTACAAGGTACGTTGAACAGTTTGGCTAGCTGAAAATATGATTGTTAAATAAAGGGCTGAACAAGAGCGTGTGTGTGTTTTTCTGAGAGCAAAGCCACATCGGGCTACCTGCTGAGTCCACCAAAAGGAATTGAACCCCTGATTTTAGCGTACCAGCGGGGGACGACTGAACAAGATTCAAGGTTTTATTCCGTACAACGTTTGTGTAAAACCTGTTGTTATGAAACTGTTAATGTTTTGCATTAAAAAAAATACGCATTTTACTGACGGAAATGAATATATTTAAATGTTTGTTCGTTTGTATGTAAACAAATATTTTCAAAATAATTGTATAAGGTTAAGGAATTTTATTAAAACTTTATTATTTCAAATAAAACCTTATACAGAAAAAAAAATCAACTTATATATCGATCCCAAAAGTTGTATTAAAAATGGTAATTTTACATTTTTTACCGTTTAAGAGTTCTCTCATTGATGGTGTGTTTGAACCAATAAAATTTGTGATTTTCAAATTGATATGAAATATCATGGTTTGAAAAATTATGTTTGACATTATTTGATAAGAAAAGTTAACAGAGGTACGAATGACGTAAAACTTTTTTCATGCTAAATTCGTTCGTATCTTTCAGTCCTTACAATCGTAGGCCTACAAAGATAAGAAATGAGCGTACTCAGACTTAACGTCTGCTAATCAAATTTTTAAGTATTAACGAAAGCGTTGAGATAAAATGTTTTCCACAGAAAACGGTTTGAACTTTTGGTCTGATTTAAGTAGAAATAACATAAAAAAATGTATATATATATTTTTTATATCGAGATGTGCTGCCGTTCTGTGTCAAAATAAAAATCCACCAAACGCTGTTGTGTCTACGGACAAACGAGGTTAACTTTCTTTTTTTAAATAGGTAAATTAAACCCCTAAAATTCTGCAAAAATAAGCTGACTTTTATGTAATTTACTTTGGAAGGGAAGTTAGGTATGATAAATATTTCTTACGCTGATTATGTAAAAAGTAAAACGTTGAGAAAAAGAAAACAAGTTTCTGATTCAAAATCACAATAAGAAGAAAGCATGCAAAGAAGTAATAGACCTCTTAAGAAATAAAAAGTGTCGTTTAATTACAGGAATTTCAAAGTTAGGGAGGATTTAACTATACAATAAACCTAGGAATTCATTTATTTACTTTAGTTTTTACGCTCCTAAGCCATTTATCTTACAGAAATATAAGCATTTGACATGTGTTGTTACATAAAAATTGAAATTTTCAAGTTATATCTGGGCAACGTCGGGTAAGGACAGATAGTTGTATAATAAATATGTTTATCACATAGATTGGAGGTTTCACAAAACACTAATCTGTGCTTGAAATGTTTTATGATTGATGTTTAGTATTGTAAAATTCGTATAAATTATGTCAATAATTTGCACACTATATTTGTTTCTACTTGACAATCTCAGTGCTCATGAAAATGAAATATTAATATATCTCCTCCAAAACAACCATAATTGATATTTCAAGCCTAAAATATTCTTGTATAATTTCGATTTTTCTCAGATTATTTTGGAATATTCGTTAAAAAGCCCAACCCTGTTAATGGTCAAGAAACGTTTTATTCTTCAACTTTAAGTTCCATGACTAATGTAATCAAAGTGCACTAATAAGCTTAATTTTATAACATAACTACCATTTACAGAGATTCTTTTCACTTGCTAATTTAATAATTCTAGTTCTTTGTGGAAACATAATTTCGGTAATCGTAGCACTGAACTATCTAACTCACTAACCACCTAAAAATAACAGACAAATTGACTGTTCATTAACTGTATAACAAACAAATTTGCTCACTTTAACAGACTTAACAATCCAATCTAGCCTAACTTAACTTATATATACGACTCACTGTTTCCGTAGTGTTAAAGAAAGTATTTTCAAGACCTAAAACTCGAACGCTTTCGAATAGTTGACTGTTCTTCTTCAGAAGCCCAGAAAAATAGTCAACTATTCGAAAGTGCTCGAGTTTTGGGTCTAATTTTGAAAATATTACAACTTTTGTAGGTTATCCTGTGTGCTAACTACTTAACATGAATTGTTAAAGAAAGTTTCAAACATTAAAACCATGCCTATCAAAAATTATGTCAAACTCCTTTACTGCTAGATAACAGTACAAAAATATTTTAAACAGTCTATATTAAAAAGTAGTAATAACAAAGTTATAACACCTGATTTCTCTTTACTAACTGCTTTATAAAATGAATATATAGTTTGACTGTTAAAAGTTGGCCGTATTATAAAAAGTTAAATATTTAATTTTAGAAATAATAACACTAAATATGAATATTAATTGTTATTTTTATGATATTATTAACAATGAAATGACATCATAGCCCTCGTAAGATTTGTTTAGTAGGTTTGTTTAGGATTTTGAAGCATATGTGACGAAAAAATTAACGATTGGACTTTTGTTTTTTTCCCCATAGACGTTATGGATAGCTCACCCTTATTTTGTACAGGTATATATTCATAATTTATTTATTGATGGTCCCATGTTCTTCATGGGTTTTAACTTAGCAATTAACAAATGAGAATTTTGATGATTCTGTGAGTAGTTTATATGTGTGAAAAATACATCAAATCACGTGCGTGTTTGTATGTCTTACTAAAAAGAAGAAATTCAATTAACCACAGAGAACTTGGTAAACCAAAACCTATACAACTATATTATATAAAGCTGAAGGTTGCGTTCGTAAAATTCTGATCATAAAAATATTTTGTACGTGCGTAAGTCAGCTGTCAGTATTAATACTGTCAAACACCAAGAGTTGTGTCAGTACAAATTTCAATACCGATACTGGCAACTTTGAGATTTATATAAACCCGTATATAAATGCTAATAATCTTAAGAGCTCTGACAAGGCCAAAGTCTTCATGCTTAATACTAAATAACCGTGAGGTTTGTTTATACCTAAAAATAACATGATACCGATCAACTTTAGGGATAAGTAAGCCTATGACCGGGGATGAAAATAAGATGGAAGGGTTTTGAGAGGTGTTGTAAATCTTGGTACAGGACACAGACGGGCCCCCAAAATTCAAAACTAATATGGTTTCCATTGTAGTATTTCTATTAAAATTGATATATATACATAGAGAGAGAGGATATCGCACCTTCAAATTAAACATATCAGGTCGGAGGTGAAAGTCTCTGATATCTGCTTATCTTTATTTCTTTTTTCCTTTTCTTTGCTGGGTAGCATTAGATAGTGTAAGAACAGTTAATACTGTGCACTCAATGTACAATAATATAATTGTTGTTGGTTAAGGTTGCGTTGGAATGTTTCTATTATGCAATTTTGTCATTATTATTTAATAACTAAATTACACTGTGAAAAGATGGTTTGTTAAAACGTAAAGCTAGTTTATCGTATTAAGAAAAATGGAATGTTTAAACAGGTTTTTTTTTCCAGTTTGTAGTCTGTTATTTGTTACCACTGTCTTGGTTTTACATAATGTTCAGTTTATTTTTGGCTAAACGTTTTTATTAACTTTAGAGGCCCCAAAATCACCCCTTGAACACATCCATGCACTTACTAACTCTGATCATTTATAAAGGACAGTTTCTAGAGATATTAGGAATTTATCATTTACAAAGGATAATTACCAGGAACATATGGAATTGATCATATATAAAGAATAATCTCTAGGGGTATAAGGAATTGGTCGAGTACAAAGGAAAGTTTCTATGGAAATAAGGAATTGTTCATTTATGAAGAATATTTACTTTACTTTCTAATTTCAGAAGAATGACATTTTCTTTGTTTCATTCTTTCGTCCCACTCTTAAAATGCACTTACTAGAAATTTAAATTGGTGCTCTTTATATGATATACTTGTTACTGTGCTGCCGTACTTTAATACAAAGTTGCACAATATAGGGTCTGCATTGTGTACTCCACGCATCTCAGACCCTGAATTCTGATATTATTATTATTATTGTTGAATTTTATATTTTGCTCAAACTATGGGAATTTTCTATTTATTATGCTACACATACGTATTTTTGTTTGTAGAAAGTTATACGTACTTCCAAGTCTCATCATAGGAAACCCTAGATGGACGTCTCAACTGACATTATTTGCATTTCACCAGTTTTTCCATTAAAAGTAATTGCGCATTTATGTCATAGTTTCCTACATGTCTGAATCACGTACTGATATTTGGATCTCAAGACAAATATACAGGTTAATCAGTAAATACATATAAGGTATACTTCAACATGCTTTACGTATAAGGTAACACTAGATGTAAATCTTTATAGAATCCTGCAGAATTACACTTAATAAGGTACACTACTCTGGAAAAACGCTGTTTAAAAATAGCAATTTAACACGTCTAGTTTGCGCGTTTCTCAATTTAAAGGTTACAAGGTTTCATTGATAGAGTGCATAACTTTTTTTCATGATTCCTCAGCTTTGTTTGTTTGTTGTGTACCTTTGCGTTTAACAACGAACACACACAAATTTGTTTGTACTGTACCCACCACAGTATTGATACTCTGTGTTTAGTGTTATAAGCCTGCAGACTTACCGCTCAACAATTTCGTAGCAAAACAAATTCAAGAACAAAGATTTGGTATCTGTTGTTTGTGCTACAATTTCAAATGGCCTGAAACTGAGTTAAATGATAACTTAAATTTAGAAATTTATTAAATGTCGATATGTATCCAATATATGATATTTGCCCACTAGGATGATACACGCAGTTTTTTTCTTATACAAATACATTTTAATATATAAACAATAACACAGTTTACAATAATGGTGATTACAAAAAATGATTTGTGTACAAGAGTTTTACAAGCATACAAACAATATTTCATTATCTGTCTGGTTTGTATTTTATTGCGTGTTCCCGACGAGCAAATTAATTTTGAGTTGGTGGAGGTGCAACTCACTTAACAGAGAGCTAGCTCTGCATTCTTCGTTGATCACACGTTAAGTTTTTCGTCGCTGAAGAAGTTGTATAATGTCTGCGTAAAAATACTATTGTTCGATGTGAATTTGCTAAAGTTAAGTGGTTTGTAATGTTTGAAGTGTATATAGGCTATCACAATTACAGCTTTCAAGGTGTATGGTATACCAACTATAACAAACCAATAATATAGACTGTTTCTTGGAGCGTCACGTTGCTATATTTATAGACGTCAGGAGAATTTCTAGAAATTTCAGCATACTTAACAATATAGACGACGCACTAATGGTTACGTACACACATATATATTGTTGATTCTTATGCTTGAGGATCTTCTACAACTTTATTGAATAGGCGGAAATTTTGTTATACACATTTAACAGTATAAGCTAGGTACATTTCTAAACGTAAACTTAAACAAACATCGACATGGCCAGATGGTTAAGGCACTCGACTCGTAATCTGAGGATCTCAGGTTCGAATCCCCATCACAACAAACATCCTCACCCTTTCAGCCGTGGGAGTGTCAATCAATCCGACCGACCTTGTAACGAGAATCCGTAATAGTCTGGAATAATCCAAATAAGTTTCGACTCCAATTCCTTTTCCTTGTATTTACATACAAGTCTCTTAGTTACACTATATTGAAATCTACCCTGACATGACCATGATATTACGATACTATGCGTATAAACAGTCAGGAATATATAACTTTCAACTGCAGTAATATGAAAGTCAAGTATGCATTCTACAGAGTAGCATTATATTTTAATATTGAAAGTAATGTATCTATAGCTGCATCACCTCCATATTATTGTTTGCATTCTTTTTAATATTGCCGTCCATATATCATTTTACATGTACAGAATGTTTTTATTACTTTTCTCGACGTTTATTTTCCCTGACTGAAAGTTAATGTTTTATATGAATGTGCGTAATAAAAGTTAATATTACGTGCATTGATTTTGTATTCCTTCATTTCATACATAATATATGGGTTGGCTCCCAAAAATTATCAATTATATATTGTACAAAGCATTGACCATTCTACATGTTATTGTGATCTAATGCTCGTCTATTATTGGTTGGTAATTCTTGTTTCACCCTACACTTAAGCTTTTTAATGGAACTCCAGATTTCTGTAAAATAGCTAACTTCAAGGGATAATGATAATATAGTTTCACCAGTACTAGTTCTGTTTGTTTTTCATTACTACTAAGTATTACGACTAAGTTATGATACTGTGAACTATTCAGAAACACATAAAATGGACTTAGATTTAAACCGCCGTTAGTGATAAAGTAGTTGTAGAGTCATCTTGACTGAAACAGCAAGAAGAAAGATGAACAGTTTGGTGAATTCGTTACTTTCTGGTTTTGTATCGTAGCAATGGTTCCTTGCCTTTCTTTCTTGCTTGTTTAGTATAGAAACGAGTGAAAGTGAGTAGCAATCATCTTTTAAACTAAAACTCCATAAAAGTATCGTTTTTTGTTTTTTCTACGTGTATATTTGTATTATGTTTATTGAGAATCTAAGTCATCCTCAGATTCAGAGTATACCTACTCTGTGATTGATTGCTACAACAGGATAAAGCACTAAATGGAAAAAAGCCCATCATGGCTTTGTAATTAAAGTGTCAGACTGAGTAAATCGAGATTCTCAAGTACTATCAACCACATTTTGTGCTTTCAAATTTTGGTGCGTTATAAGAATAGCAGTCAATTCCATTATTCAGTTAAGAGTAGCCGTTTCAGGCTGCGAATGCTGCTGACAAGCTACTTTTCCTTTAATCTTCAATTGAAAATAGTGACGAGACAATCTGAACCATAGAAAAGATGTCTATGGCCTGCTCTTTTAGGCTACTGTGTGCATAATACGAATATCTGAACCATAGAAAAGATGTATATGGCCTGGTCTTTTAGGCTACTGTGTGCATAATACGAATATCTGAACCATAGAAAAGATGTCTATGGCCTGGTCTTTTAGGCTACTGTGTGCATAATACGTACGTGGTTCAGGTGGGCAAATAAACATAAAATAAAAATATAATAAAAAAATAGTTTGAGATAGGAATTTCTAACTAATAGATAAGTGAAACAGAAAACTAGTTTGGTTAGAAGATCCTAAACTATTTTGTAGATCTGGTTTCTTGTTTCTCTATAATATTAAATTTTCATCACGATCCAAGTTTTAATTTCTTTATTTTTTTCCGTAATTAAGTACATTCGTTCCTCAATCCCACTTCGATCACCAAGTGTTCTAATGCATGGAAATGTTACGTGATTTTTTATTGATCGAGTTTTGTCTCTGACCTTTGTTACTCATTCAGTTTCAGAAGAAAGGTGATATGTGAATTATTGTTTTTCATCATATATTTCGAAGTTAATAACGTTACTACTGAGATAACCTTCATATGGTTGTAACGTCAACTGTATAAATAGGCATATATTGAAACAAATATTTTCAAAACTATGAACTAAACGAAAGAGTTTAAATATTATTCATGAAACTTTTACAAACACCGATATAATGACCATTTGTGGTATTTTAGTCTTCCGCCGTAATTCCTGGAACAAAATAACCTCATTTACATTAGGTCCAAGTAACATTAGTTTTGCTCTATCTATAAATGTATCTGTTTATATATTTAAATTAGAAAATAATTAAACAGAAAATTTCATATTTCCAACTACTTACACAACACAAAGCCGCTGAAAACAAATGTAAAATAATTAAAATAACTTTTGATAAATAAATAATCTCAAAGATCGTCATCATTCTAAATGATTTATTTGGGGTTAAGAGTCATCAGATGACTGGATATGATTCTGTAGTTTATTATTACTCAATATGAGGAATCTGTAAGAGTTTTCTTTCGAACGTATTAATTACTAAAAAAAATATTCACTGATCAAAACCGGTGTTAATAATTAGCTGGCAAGATAAAAACTTTTAACATTTGACAATTCTTCGTTTTCAAGTAAACATTATCGTGACATTTGGTGGTGTAACACAAGGTGTGAATATTTCAGCGTTTAATCTCAGTTAAGTCTAAAATGAGATAGTATAGTAAGTACAGTATACATATGTGATAAAAATATTCGGAACCATATAAAATTGATAGTCGTACACGTTGTTGCTTTATTTATACATGGCTTAATTCTAGAAGTACAGTCACAGTTTAGTAAGATTACACATTGAAATTACGCAATACTTTAACATCTTATCTCAATAATGTTTAAGTTGTTGTATCTTTCGAAAATCCTTTCGTTCAAAAATCGTCACTTTCAGAAAAGGTTCGAAAATGTACTATTTTGGAATTAATACTATTTGCAGCATTCAGTATGAAAATGTTGGTGTAATGAAGGTTATATATTTTGCAAATCACGAATACAAACAACACCCAAACCTGTACAGATATAAAAATTATGTCTACGAACCGACCCTCGCGTTTGTCCGCCATAGCAGTTTGAAGATAATATTCTATTTTAGATATATATACCACAGTGCTACAACTAATACGGATATAATTTCATTATTTTCAGAATTTTATGAATACATTTCTGATTTTTTCTGAAAAGCAAATGCAATAATTTCTCTTACGATTAACTGTATAAAATAATTCACTGTATTCGTGAATTTCTTCGACCGTGTGAAAAGCGATAAAAAATAAAATTGAAATTCAAACAACTTGCAAAATTTAACATATATATACTATGAATAACAACGTTATAACTGACTCAAACGAAAGTCCAAACAAGCCCTGTCATCTGTGATTGGGTCACTAGAATAATAAATATCCGTTCAATTGTAGCGTTGAGATACTGACCACTGCTGAAATCAGTGATGACGAGAAACCCACTTGTTGAGAAATTTATATGCAAAAACGGCTCGTTTGGGCTGAGAAAACACTTTACATAGAAGAGCGAAAACTCTTCTATGTAAAGTGTTTTCTCAGCCCAAACGAGCCGTTTTTGCATATAAATTTCACTGCTGAAATAATATTTCAAGTCCATTCATGTGGAGACTTGCCAAACATTTATCACAGGTGAAAATCCGATCATTTATCACAGGTGAAAATCCACTGTCCGAAAACACGCAAGATATTGCTGCAATGAATCGTTGTGTCACAGGTTTTGCACTCGTTTTTAACAAATTTGGCATCAAAAAGGTTAATTATGCTGGTAGCCAGAGAATATAGATAGTCTGACATCTAAAATTTAAACTAGCTTTATATCCAAACATAATTTGATTTAATGTTCTGAAACTATTAATTGTTTTTGTATGTATGAATTTGATATATATAGACTTACAAATAATAAATGTAAGATAAATTTTAACAATTATTCCAGAAGATAAGATATAATAAGTTTATTAAATATTTATTTACTGGCCCTATTTGGGGTTCCAGTAAAAGCGGGCCAATAAAGAAAGATTTAATAAACATTATCAAAAGTATTATTATGTGGCCAAACAACTGATCAACAGATCGTGATTCGCCACAATAGCAATTGAAATTTCCCACTACTTTTCATTGTATGTAAAAAAGCAAAAATTTTAAAAAGAAAATATTAGCCAATGTCCTCAACATATCTTCTCACTGTTGATTATCAAGTCATTAAATTTACCCATCCAATAAAAGTTTTTTTAGCTTATGAGTGTCCAATAATTTGTTCAACCAATGTAATGTTATGATTAAATACTACTGACAAAGTATATCTGATCTCCAAATGATACCTATATTACATCCAGTTCCAAGAAGTAAAACCATTCACTTATTTTTTCACTACTACAACTTCGTAATGTTTCAAAGTCTCTTCATGTATATATTTTATCTTGTACTTTATCATTTCAAAACTACATTCACTCCGCAGTGGCAATTTATCGTGGTCAAGAAAATTACGTTTTCTGATTTAGTTTTTCATGAACTAAATAAATATTTTAAAGTTCATACTTATAGGTCTACGTAGTATTCTATAAAGAATAATTGGATCGTCATGCCAACATCGTAGATAACAGTTGTAGTTATTCCTTTTCGTTTGTTTTTAATAAATGCGTAAATGTTCTTAGACATGTTCAAATAAATAACAACGGTACTAGAGAAAAATATGTCGTGAATTTTTAAATTTGAAAGTGCAAGATTTTTGTATGCTTAGATTAAACTAGATTTTACACACAAACAACGTAAACTTAGGTCACGAAGTTTATCTTACGAGTATTTGATGCAGAACAAGTCAAGCATTTTGCCAGAGTTGTTTGTAATTCTGTTAATTTTGTTATTATTATATATAACTGCAGTTCTCAAGATGTACCATTTATCCTTGCCTCATCGATACCGTATGACTTTATCTTACAATAGCAAATAACGTACTCACCGTTTCAAGTAATTTGATGAATTTAGAACTGGTAATATGGGGAAATACGTAATATGGGGAAATACTCTTAGAAATATTAATTTCTTATAGTGACACAAACTTCCACTTTTTTTTAATGCTGTAAATAGTTGTACAAATATTACTAGACATATTCCCAAAAAAAGATATTCTGTTTTTAAAGAGATTTAGTATTTGGAGTTACTCGGGTATATTTTACAAAGACAAACCTAAGTATTCAATAAATCATCCAATAATATGAATATTAAAGAAATAAAATATAAAACTTCAGTGCAGTTTACTTACTTTAAACTATACATAGAAAGAGTTAAGTAAAAAATATGAATGTTTCTGTTATAAACCAGTTATTTACACATCAGTACACTAAACTATATAATACTTTAAGAGGAAGAAGTGCAAATCTTCAGTGATAAGTGATCACAAAACAAGGGAAATAATGGTATAGAAAATAATATTGCGATAATTTGCATTGAGCGTCTTTTTATATTTGGCAAGAAGTGTAAAGGACGTGTTATATTTCCTGAAGCTCTTTGGCACTAACAGTCGAACGGTGAAAACCTATTAGATGTCATACAGCAGTTTCCATGCTCAAAGTGATGTTATCGACTCTTGAAGAATTCCTCTGTTCAGAAAGAAAATCTCCATATAGATCCCTTTCAGTATTCGAGCGTCGTAAAGGTAGGAACACGGGCCTACTCAGAAGTAAGGCTTCTTCGTATGGAGGTGGACTAGCCCTTGTGGTGTTCTGATTTGGATGGCTATTTCTTCTCCATACCGATCCATCGTTTGGCGACAAAGGATTTGTTTGAAAAACAATTTGGCCATTTTGGAGGGAAGTACGGCTTACTGAAGTATGTAGTGCTTGTCTAGATGGAGGCGAACGACCAGTCCCAGCTGTCCAAGAACTCCGATTATTGGAAGTACGAAGGAATGTTCTGGAAGATTCTCTAGACCCTCTGGACCTATTACTTCCTAATAGTGAAAGTCTAGAGTCCGTGTCCATACTAAACCTGACAGGAAACACTTCGTTTGGAATGTTTCCGTTCGAATCTGTTGGGAGAGAAAGTCCGCCAGTCGTACCTTCTAATAGTAAGGCTTCTGAGTAACTAGGAGCAACAGTAAAGTTATTAGTAATGATCCCTTCAAGTTCACTGCTGTCCAGAGTGCTTCCTCGCGACAACCGATTAGAGACTACAGTGTCAGCACTTGCTGGAGTTAGATAGTTTACACCAAAGAGTTTTGTAACTTGGTAATGGACGTAAGCTGTTTGACATTCGATCAGTATTCGTAGAGGCCAAGAAAGCAGCAACAAAGAACAAGTCCAAAATACGAAATTGGAAACGTACCATGGAAGATGTTCTGGGTCTGCGAAAGCGATCATGTACTCCTGAAAATTTACACCAATTAAATCTAATCCCTCTCGCATCTCCAAGTAGTCGTCATATCTCTCGTTTGTTTGGAAAAAACGTGTTCTTTGGTCCTCAAATTCACTGGCCGCTTCAAGGTTAGCAAAGGCAAAGCCTTTACTGATTCTAATTTTAGTAGCAGGATACTTTTCTAGGTCCACAAGAATATTTGAAATATCTTTGACTCCACAGTGTGTATAAGAGAAGCAAGAACCTGCAACGTGGGTGTTTATCCTCTCGTAATAGATCTGTGTTGTGGTGTAGGCGTCTCCATTTCGGTATCGTGTCACTTGTCTGGTTCGTCGCACATAATGATAACAAACAGCTTTCCACCAAATCACAGGCTGGGCTTCTCGCATTTGTTGAATTTGTTCGTAGACGTCATTTACATCGACTTTGTAAGTAAGCTCTAGTCTGGTGGAGCAGTGCCAACATTCTACCAAATACACTAAGTACAACATGGCCAGAAATGCCACTGGAATATATATGTAACCTTCATCACATGGACTCACGCTCCTTCTTGTAGTGATGGGAAAACTCTGAAAGTTTACTACGAGTCTGGTCACTTCGCTCAGACGACACCATGTCACTGCCCCCAGACAACCAAAAATTGACAGGGTTAGCACAAGACACTTTAAATGGGGGTCTCTCCTCTGACACAAGCTTGGTTTCAATGGTCTTTGCTGAGAAAGATAAAAAATAAAACAATCAGTGTACGACAATAAAACGATAATTACCAGATTCAAATTTCACACACGTATACAAATGTCATGTTATATTCGCATTTTTGTTATCACTAACATATACAGATAAATCTTAAAATAGCTCATTAGCATATTTTTCACCAACATTGTAAATCGTTTCGTATAAGTTATGTACTTTTCTTAAATCATCTATTCAATATTTCAGTAACATCGTTTCGTTAGTTATAAGTTTCAAAAGCAAATGACATGAAATCTAAAGAATTCTACCAAACATGTAGTGTTTTCTGTATGCTTGTTGTTCTACACATCCGTGCGATTTCCTGTACAATTTATTTCTCTTTGTTCAGTAGATTTTTATTGATCGTACAAAGAAGTCTTCTGGAAAGTTCCATTCTTTTCATCCAAACTTTATGCTTTTCTGCTATCATTGAGCTATTGGGAAAAAGATGGCTAACGCATTTTGTGTGGTATTAACTATTAAACATTTTCCAGTTTAAGTCTTAATCTCACGACATTATTCTTATTCTTGCTTGTTCTAATTATTTACTTAGGTTGTACACTTTATGTAGCAATTCTTATACACTTACGCAGTGCTATATTGTAGCGCATACGAGCCGTGGCACTAAGAGCAATACGTTTACTAATAATAAATATCGTTATGAACAAAATTCCAGTCATCTGACCTGAAAATGTTGCCAGAGAAAAACTGGAGCTGAGGAGCACATTTCGTAGTTGTGTTGTCAATCATAAAGTTACTCATTGTATATATCTCAGCCTGATTTTCAGCGTTATAAGACCTCAGAGTTAGTTTAGCTACCGAAGGCCCTTATACTGTGTCGGTTCGAAATGTTGTTAGTTACATGACATTAACACATAATGCCTAGCTTCTAACAGACTAAAAAAAATAACAGGATAATGAGCAGTAACAAATAACCACCATATTTTAATTTCAAAGTTAGAAACAGCATAATCTATTAATGTATTGCTTTGGAGAATTTATGTTATTTGTAATTGTATTTTGATTATAGAAAATTAAATTATACAGACCACTTATGTTCTTCTCCAGGTCATTTAAAACATCAGTTTTAGAATCTCCAAGTTTCACAAATGGTACTTGTTCCTTATTTAACATACCTAATATATTTTCTAAATTTTCCATGAATAATCATCAATCAGCATTAAGTGGTTTATAGAGACAGCCTAAATTAAAACTATTAATTTTTAATGTTATAAATCTAATCTCATCATTCAAAAGTAATACGTTTTGACATTCAAATAACATTTCATCTTTGATGTAGACTACGATATCTCCATTTTAGCTACCTTACCTATTTGAGAAATATATACAGCAACTTTTATTATACATTAAGTGATCATCTGTAAGCCTAGTTTCTACAAATACGAAACAAGCAGAATTACAATTTTATATGCAAAAACGGCTCGTTTGGGTTGAGAAAATATTTTACATAGAAGAGCGAACTCAACCCAAACGAGCCGTTTTTGCATATAAATTTTCTCAACAAGTGGGTTTCTCGACATCACTGATTAAGCAGAATTACAAATTGTACATTGTGATTCCTGTAAACTTTCTTAGACTTCTAGCATTTGTATAACATACCGGCAAAACAGCAACATAAAGAAGTTTATTTTATTTATCAATTTCGATATAATCATTCGTATTACTAAAATCAGAGTAAATCTAAATGGTTAAACCAGTTAAATTATCAACTATCATCAAAGACAGAATATAAATACATTACATTATGAAATCGTTTTAATTTATGTGTATAACATTCCTCTTTTATCAAAAAAATTATCATTCGTTCTCTCTCTCTCATGGTTATTTGGGTATTGATGTTTATATACCCGGGAGGGGTCAGGTTTTGTCGACCTCTTCCTCCTTCCTTTGTATTTGTTTTAGCAGCTGTCAAGTGTATTTATACACTGTGCACGAGGGCCAGAGTAACCCACACTTACTTAGGCCCCTTTCAGGGTAATGTCCATGCACTATCAACATATACACTTGGTGGAAATAAATCATTTCTCTTTATAGTTCCATAATAATTTGAACTTTTATTAGATAGGTATCAACCATAAAACATTTACATAAAAAATCCTTTCAATGTTTAGTAATTAACCCCTAAACTATTGTGGAGTCTAGTTTATAAGTGGCCTTTTTGTTTTATTTGAATATATATATATTTACTG
Source organism: Tachypleus tridentatus (assembly GCF_004210375.1). Classification (NCBI taxonomy): domain Eukaryota; kingdom Metazoa; phylum Arthropoda; class Merostomata; order Xiphosura; family Limulidae; genus Tachypleus; species Tachypleus tridentatus. The sequence continues at coordinate 87,479,042 of NC_134834.1, read as the reverse complement.
GAGAAAGTTGTTTAGGAGTATCCTCATCATGTTTATAGTATTTGTCTAGTTCGCTAACTAGTTCATTTTTTCTCCAATTTTTGTCAAAATAATTTACTGTACTATGTAGGAGTCTATCTGTTATTATTTCTATAAGTGCGTATTTATGTATGAATTGTGATGATGTAGTTCTGGATACTTTATAAGCTGTTGTAAGTAGTGTATTTTGTATTGTTTGTAGTTTTGTTTCAAGTAGTTTGTTTTTTTTTTACTTACATTTATCCATGCAGGGGCTGTATGGTCAATTACGGAACTAATGTATGTTATATATTTTTATGATGTTATCTCCCGTTGCTCCACTATTTTTACCAGTTAGACTCCTAACATAGTTTGTTTTTCGCCACATTTTTTTTCTAATATTATTTATGCGGTTTATCCATGTTAATTTAGAGTTGAATGTTAGTCCTAAAATTTTTGCAGATGTAGCAGTCTGAAGTAGTTCTCCATTCATATAGATCTGTGGTTGTGAGTTTTTGTGTTTAGTTAACTTAGTGAATACTACTTGTTGTGTTTATTTTGATTCTATATTTTTGACAATATTCACTTATTCTATATCACTGTGGCTGTATGTTTGTGACTGCTATTGCTGGTGTTCGTGCACTTTTCCAGACTGCCACATTATCGGCGAACTGTGAGGAGTATCCATTATTTGAATCTTTAGAGGCATATTTTTCACGTACATGATGAATAGGATAGGGCTAACCATCCCTCCTTGAGGTACACGAGCTTCTGAGTAAAACACTCTGAGAAGGTCCCTTCAATATTGACTCTACATATTCTATTTTCCAGAAAGTTTGATAGCCAGCGAATAAATCCCCGCAGTAGTCCCATTTCTTGCATTCGGAACCGGAAACCGTTATGCCATAGTGTCGAAAGCTCTCGATATCGAGAAAACAAGCGACAGTGCATTTTCGTTTATTAAAACTATCAACAAGTACCTCAATTAATCAAGCTAAATGGTCTATAGTTTGTCTGAATTTTCTGAATCCATTTTGTTCTGATGGTAATTTTGATGCTATCTCCAGGAATGTGGAGAGTTTGTTACTGATTATTCTCTCAAGAATGTTTCCTACACAGCTGGTCATGCTGATTTGTCGGTAGCTATTTGAGTTATTAGCTGCCTTTCCTTCTTTATGGAACATTAATATATTTGCATGTTTCCAAGAAACCGGGATATAACCAGAGTATAATGATAAATTAAAAATTGCTGTTAGATGTTCAAATAATTTCAGAGTGCCTTTTTTAAGAAGAATGGCTTGTATATCACCTTCTTCTGGAAATTTATTTTTTGTATTAGTTATTGCTTCTATGAGTTCTAGTGCGGAAATTGTGTTTGTGTATTCGTTTGTATTGTTGGTATGACAGTTATTTAAGTTGACTGGGATGAGTGGTTCAAATAGTTCACTGTTGTTCATTATAAAGTTGTTTACTTTGTTATAAAAGTATGCGTTTATGTCTGGGTTGTTGTGTGTTTTAAACGTGTTTTGAAGTTGTTGTTTGAATGCTTCGGCTTTTACTTTATTTGTATGTGCTGTGGTATTATTGTGTTCTAGTGGTGGGTATTTTCTTGTGTCTCCATTTGTGAGTCTTTTTAAGTGTCCAAAATTGTTTCGGATCTGTTTTTCATTAAGTTAGGAGCAGAAATCGTCCCATTTTTCTTGTTTTAATAATTTTACTTCTGCTCTGATTTGGTTTCTCATTTTGTTTATTTGTTTTTAATTCTCTATCTCTTGTCTCCATGAATTATGTTCTTAATTGACGGCTATGCTTGATTAGTTTCATTAGTTGTTTGTGCGTTTTCCATGCATTATTTGTGGTTTCATGTTGTTGTTTTAGTGTTGCTTTATTTACTGCGGTTTGAAGGCACTCCGTGATTATTTGACAGTAATTATGAATATCTATTTTATTTTTAGCTGTTTTCATCATTTTGTTTGGTAGCCAATGATATAATTCTTTTTAGCATTCCTTCCAATTTGCTTTCTTGTAGTCAAATTTTTCTTTTCTCTATATTGTATTCTTATGGAGGGTGTGATCGAAGACACACCACATAGGTAAATGATCACTGTCTACATCTTTTCCCACGTGAAATTTAACTAGTTTTTGGCTCATGTTACACACGCTTAGGCATATGTCTAGTAATTCACTGGTATTAGTGGCATACGTTGTATGCGTAGGCATGTCATCATTTAGAAAGGCTATGTTGTGTTCATCTATGAATTGGAGAAGTCTTCCATTTGCATTTGTGGAGTTACATCCAAGGTTGATGTGTTTACTGTTTAAATATCCTATTAAAATTGTATTTTGATTGTGGGAAAAGATGTTATCAATTAAATTTAAGTCTATTTGTTTTGTGGATGAACAATAAATTCCTGCTATTGTGACGATTATTTAACAGGATATCGGTAGTTATATGTTCTCTGTTGCTGCTGATTTGAATTTCAATAACTTAGAGATTTCTTTTGTGTAGCAGCAACATTCCTCTGTTTTTGTCCTGTTTATCTAGTCTGTCTTTCCTGATGGTCGTGTAGTATGGTATTTTAAATCTATTGGTTTTGTATAGTAAGGTTTCATTTCATATTACAATTTCTGGGTTAGTTTGTTGAACTACGTCTTCAATCTCAAGTGCACCTTGGACGTTAATATATATAACAGTGAATTTAGGTTGATAACAGGTATTCCGTAAGTGTTGTTAATCTTTGTGGTATGTAAGGTATGATGTGTTTTTTGCTGTGTTTATTAAGAGATCAAAGCAATTTGTTGTTTGTGTGGGTTTAGTGTACTTGGCTATAAAGTCTATGATGATATTTGTAATTATATTTACAAATAAGTTTATCTTGTCATTTGTGTTTGTTTCCCTAGTGAAGTTGTCATTATCTTGTGGTTTCATTGTATGTGTAGTGTTGCTTTTTATCTGCGTGTTGTTGTTTGTCGCAGCTGTTGATTTTACTGTTCGTTTTGTTTGGGTAGTTGTGTGATTGCTTTTTTAAGTGTTTGTGCAAATGTTTTAGTCTTGTATCAGTGTTTTTTTTGGGTTTTTTTTATGTATTAGTGTCTGTTGTTTCGTTGTCATTTGATGGTGTGTTTTTTATTTCGTAGATTCGTTGTTTTATTTGTTTGTATTTTTCACAGCTTTTATAATTTGCTGTGTGTTCTTGGCTTGGCCACAGTTACAATATTTTGGTTTATCTTCTCGACATTGCGATATATGATGTCCCCCCACTTCCGCAACACCTCCGTATTGCTTGACATGCTGCTGAAACATGACCATATCTCTGACAATTGTAACGTGTTTCCAGAATTTCTGGTGTTTTCATTTGTTCAACTTAGTATATCTGATACCAGAGTATAATTCTATTATTTATTAAATTTAGTGTATTGTATGTGTATACTGTGTCGACCCATACTAGGTTTGTTGATTGTTGTGTTACTTTTGAGATAATACGATCTACGTTTGTGTGTGGGATATTTTCTTCATCAAGTTCCTTTTTAATGTCGTCAGTGGTTATTGACAAGTGAACCCCACGAATAACGACAGATTTCGGCTGCGGTTTGTTTCCAGGTAGGTGTATAATTATTTTGCCTGGTTTGAAAACGTCTTCAGGCCACTCGGACAAGGACACCGTCCCGGGATAGATGCTTAATGGTAGCTAAAGACGCGTTCAGTTTACCACGCTTGATTTCTGCCGTCATATGGGGTTGGTTATATGTGCCAGGAATTCCTTCAATTATTATCGAGTATTGAGGTGGTTTGGTTTGTTCCATCATTCTGTGTATTCTCTATATGTGTTGGGGTTTGTCTTTTTCGTTTTGATGTTACTAGTTGGAATCCAGAATGATTTTCAGTGGTTCCCGTTACAATTATACCTGCTTCGTTACTTATAGCTTTATCAACATCCAAAGTTGTATTTGTGTTAGTTTGAACTTTATTTCCTTTGCTACATACTTGCTGTATCGCAGAACTAGAAGTATCTTCCAAATCTACTGAATTTTCAGTAGAATTTGATTTTTTTTCTTGGAGGTTTACGTTTTTTTTCTAATGTTACTCTCATTCTCTACTGTGTTTTTGATTCATTACGAAGCAACATTAGGGGTGAAGAGTTTATGTTACTTAAGTCTAATTTAGTATTTGATTTTGGGCCACCTACATAACAAGACTTTATTTCTTTTGCTCTTGGGCGCTTGTTGGTCCCGGGTTTCTACTTCATTTCTGGCGTCTTAACACAACCGGCCCACAGACTCACCGACGAAGGCAAGCTTGAAGATCTCTCTTGTTTCAAGTGTTTTTTTGTTGTTGTTTTTTTGCTGTCTTAACCTTTTTGAAGCTGTTTACTGGTGTGTTGTCCAGATACACGATTTAACTCAACAAACTATAGAGGAGCCCCAATAAGTTTACACTTGAAATCTCTACCAATCTTGTCTCAGCCAGCTTATCCGTACTAGCCGTCCCTAATTTAGAAGTGTAAGACTAAAGGGAAGGCAGCTAATCATTAACCCCCACCGCCAACTCTTAGAGTACTCTTTTACCAACGAATAGTGGGATTAACTGTACATTATAACGCCCCCCACGGCCCAAAGAACGAGTATGTTTGAGATGACTAGGATTCGAATCCGTGCTTCTCAGATTACGATTCGAGTGCCTTAACCACCTATCCATGCCTCTCTTAACCCGTTATATTTCTATTTTAATATCTCTCGCCATAAGTGTTTTCAAATTGTTATATTTACATATATATTGTGTTCTTCATTAACAATGTCTGTTTCCATCGTCGTTAGTTTCTTGTGTTTTTCAAATCTTGGAACAATACTTTTACGAAGGAATGAAGTAGGCTTAGTATTACCACTGTTCTGCCTCGTATGCCAACAAAGCTTGTACTTCTCAGTCCTTTCAAAACTATTCTTACTTGAGATCACAATTCATCCTGTTTCAAACAATTAAAAGTTACACTTTCAGATACTGTTGAAATCAATGTGATATTGTTGTTAATCTTTTATCTGTAACACTAATGAGCTTGAAGTAGGTTTACTTATGCCCTTATAACTAATTCTTCACTACTGACTCTCTTCATAGCGACATTTGTTACACTTTCATTCTTATCTCTTTAATAGGAAAACTCACAACAAATAAATCCAACACAAATGGAATAAACCACAAGCTTCTAATCACACGTCATCAAATAATTTCTTTTGATCATATTTCATTACATGTCTCACATTTCTTGCAAATTCTTGCAAATTGTATTTATATACAACATCAACCCAATTTATAAAAGCAACAGTGTTTTTTAGTTGTGTTCGATACTGATCCATCTTCTAGCCTTTAGCGTTTAGGGCTATTGAATTTCAGCAGATCAGCAATAACACTTGAACTGGTTGTTCATCGGTACCAAATAAAGTAGTACATGTAGTACAGATTTCTTTTAACAATCGAAGAAGATGGTCCATCAAAAATTCCTTTCGAATAGCTGAATAACCACTTCTTCTGCTCTTTCAGTACCTTTCACAAAAATAAGGATCACTTGCTTCCACTGCTGCATGAAATGAGTCCAGATGTATGAGTAACTAATTATTTTTCCAAGTCTGGTGATACGAACCAGAACTGCAGCGACTCCAAGGCCTTCAATATAAGACATCAATTTTGTAAAAACGATACATACTAATACTTGACGTAGATCTATAAAAAAAAAGTGAATTATTGATTCAATAAAAAACTTAATGGACTGCAGAAGATTAGTGTTGTTATTTAGTAGCTAAAGGATGCTGCTTCAGCGATAAGGGATCGTCAAGTGAACAAAGATCAAAGGATGCAAACACCTGCGAGGTACGTAAAAACTAAAATACGCAAATTATTCTGACACCCAAGCGTTACGTAAAATGCCGCTACCTGACAGTTACATAAGTATTGCATAATACTTATTGAATATTACGCATCCATTACATAATATATACGCCCAAGGGTGACATGACTATTACTTAATATCTCAAAACCTGAGAGTTACATAACAGTTATGTAGTAAACACCTGAGGATATGATGTCCACGATGTGGAACCCGAGGGCGCGTTGTCATGACGAGCATGTAGACATAACATTAACTTTAAAGTAACAATCTTAAAATTAATAATTTAATCTCATTTAATAACCTATTGTTTACAATTTTACTGTACAAACAAAATATTAAATCTCCTATTTCAATCTAATCACCTTATAGTTTTATCTTATATAAGTGGCTTGGCATGGCCAGGTGGTTAAGACACTCGACTCTTAATCCGAGGGTTCGAGCCCCGTCGCACCAAACATACTTATTTTCAGCCGTGGGAGCGTTATAATGGCACGGTAAAAGAGTAGCCCAAGAGTTGGCGGTGGGTGGTGATGACTGGCTGCCTTCCTTCTAGTATTACACTGCTAAATTAAGGATGGCTAGCGCAGATATCCCTCGTGTAGCTTTGCGCGAAATTCAAACCAAACCTTACATAAGTTTTTCAAAAGTGGATGATGTTACTAAAGATAATGGTACCATAGTTCATAGGGTCATTGATTAACCAACAGTATTTCACCTTATTTGCCTAGCATACTTTTTACAATTATCTATGACCTTATGTATAGATCACTTCCTTATTTCTAAAGTGTTTAGAACACTTCTGTGTTTAACTATAATTGATTGTTATAATTTGTATGATATGCACGATGTAAAGGAAAATTATTAATATGTTTTTTTAAAGTTTTATGGTCTTATTACAGTAGCTATTTGCCTGTAGGAACAAGAAATGTTACATACCAAAAGTCAATAGAATTGATGAAGATGAATAATTATAAAAAATAAATTAATAATAAAAGATAAATTTGTTATTAAAGCTAGAATACCTTGTAATAATTGTGATAGAAAGAACTACATTGTGTTTAAAAGTAAATTATCAGCTTATATTAGAAATATGGAGAAAACTTATTATGACAGCATTTTATTTTCACAGAATGATACAAAAAATAAATGTAAATGTCTTGGTCATTTATTATTAAATATATCAATCACAAAGCGGTCTATTGCTGTTATAAAAGTTTATATTGTTACAACAAGATGTTTACTATACGAATCAAATAATTTTTAGATTTTTATTAAGAGAATAGACCGAGTAGCGAGTTCAATTCATACCAAGAATAACAAACATAAGTCTTATATTGGTTTGATGATAATTTGAAAAATAATTTCACAGGTATATTTGTGAAACCAATAACCAGAAGTAAATTAACTGATAGTGAGAAAAATCTTAAATAGTAAAACAATTGTAGTGGGCAGTATCTCTTCTGTAGTTACAAAAAATCATTGAGTGTGCTACTGTTAAATCACAAATCTATTTAATTTCAGTATCGAAAAGCAAATATTTTTAGGTTTTTTTTGGAAAACGCAAAAATAAGATCAGTATTCAAAAGCACATTGGGCTACTTGTTGGGGCTACCATGGAGAAATGAACTCCATATTTTAGTGTTGTAAGTTCGTAGAATTAACATTGATCCCTAAGAAAGGGGACGTAAGAATATTTTTAAAATGTGAAATAAACAACAAATTAGTAATTATAGTTCAATAATAATACTGAGAATATTCTCGAAATTATTTGAAAAGTCAATTTGCACCAGATTCTGGAATTCTGTTAACAAATACCATTTATCGTCTGAATATCAATACAATTTTTGTTAGGGTAAATCTACACAACACGATATTAAAGTTTTATGCGAAATGCTGACAAAAAGAATTTACTATGACACTGTTTTTGGACATATTTAAAGCATTTTATTACGTAAAGCAGAAGTTGTAATTTTAAAAAATATTACCATGGAAATAAAAGCGTCTAATTGGTTGGAGAGTTACTTAAAAATAGGATATCAGTAAAAATATTTGTTTAATTAATAAATGCGACAGGCATTCATCGTGGCTGTGTTCTGGGACCATTGTTGTTGTTGTTTTATATATTAATGATACACCAGAGTCAAAATTTGATATGAAAAAAATCTTATTTGCAGATGGTACTAAAACTGTAGCTCATTTTGATAATTTAGGGTCTTTGATTGAAATTGTTAATTGGTTTAGTGATTTCTTTGTAGTTCTTGAAAAAATAAATTTGTACTTTTTCACGACAAAAATGGAAATGCTGATAGGAAAAAAAGTGAATATACATGAATAGAATTGTGCTCATCAGCAGAAATTTGGGGATTTTTATTGCCACTAAATTAAATTTGTCTGAGCACATAAAGAATTATTAGACAACAGTTACAAGATTCAAATAAGCAAACTAAAGAATATTAGTTACCTGGAAATATTTAACATTTGTTTGTTTAGAGTTGAGCGCAAGTTTATATGGTCATCCCGGTACGGCTAGATGGTTATGCCTCTCAACTCGTAATCTGAGGATCGCGGGTTCGAATACCCGTCACTCCAAGCATGCTCGCCCTTTCAGCCGTGACGGTATTATTATGTTACAATCAATCCCACTATTTGAGTAGACCAAGAGTTGGCAGAGTGGATATCAATGACCAGTTGCCTCTCTTCTAGTCCTACGCTGTTAAATTAAGGACGGCGAGTGCAAATAGCCCACGTGTAGTTTGGCGCGCAGTTGAAAAAATTAAAATAAAAAAAGCAACGTGTGATGTTTCTACCACGGGTAAAAACTTTAAACTTATCGGCATGTTTAATAGCTTTATAATAAAAAACTACTTATCGACTTTTAATGTATGCAATTATTCATTGGGAAGGTTCATATGAGTAGAATATAAATTTTTCATTGTTTCTTCAAAATAGCCTCTTGGTTAGTGCGCTTAACTCCTCTTCTGCGGCTCGCGCTTCGAATCCCCATTTCTAAACTAGTTCTTCTTTTCAGCCATGAGGGTAATATAAAGTGAAGATCAATCCAACTTTTCCTTTGTAAAAGGAGGAGCCCAAGAGATGGTGGTGGGTGTTCTTGATTAACTGTTTTCCATCTAGCCTATCACTTCAAAATGCACTCCGAACTTCTTCAAAAAACGTTTGTGAAAATAATTTGAGGTTTAATCTTTCGAGATTCTGTGTATTATTTATTTTATAAGTATTAAATATTTACAAAATAAATTATTATTTGTGTGATAATGTTATGTTTCTAACAAAACTTATTAATTAGTATATCTAGTTTCCATACTTTTTTTAAGAATAAGAAGGTCATTCATAATGAAAAAAATTCATGACAACTTATACGTGCCATGTTTTTTTAAAAAAACAATACATTAATGGTCAATAACTTATGTAGGGGTACAAAATATGGGATGCAATTCTCATGATACAAGATAAATCAACTCTTCATAAGTTTGAGATAAGTTTAGAAAAACATATCCAAAATTCACAATTTATTAGATCAGTTTTGTACAAAAGTGAAATTTTTACAATTGCTGCAATTTATAGCATTGAACTAGATACGAGTTTCACAGCAGGACAGGGTTAGTCACGTGACACTGATGTTTCAGCATAAATGACCTACGAAGAAAAGAATGTTCTTAATTTCAACAAGCACAAATATTTCAGTTGCAGCTTGTATTCGTTCCTTCAGAGAGTCTAGTTTTCTTATGTATAAGGAATTCACTTCTACGTGTTCCAAGGATTTTCGTTTTTAAATCGTGTCCATAATTCCCGATGGTCACGAACACAGATAAAAGATATGCTCAGATTTACAACAAAAATAAATGTTCGACGAAGGAAGATTCACTTTTAAAAAAACGTTCCCGTGCATTTTTACTTACACCACCAGGTCACGAGCAAAAATGACCAGTTGATCAAAGGTTACGATGGCACCATTGGTCTAACAGAAAACTCGGGGGGGAATGATTACGAGGTCGGAAAAAGCCAGACTTATTTATGGATTTCAAGTCTATCGCATCAACCATAAACCCAAAAATACACGATATAATAAGCAAGTATAGAGAAAATTCAAGAATGAAGGTGAATCAACTGTTTACACAATTTAAGAATTTGAGGATCTGTGTCAAGGATACTACACATCTGTTTTCCAAAGAAGTGATAAATACAGGAAGACAAATGTATGACAAAAGGCTGCTGAAACGAATTAAATGACAGATGTACTCTATTTCTCAAAACAAGTTACTCGTGTTTAAAGATACCAAACTATGACGAGTCTAAACAATACAATTCAAATTACTCATATGAACCAAGCTTCGTTTCTTTGTTTATCTGACTAAGAAATCTTAAAACTTGGATCAAATACAGATATATTGCAGTGCACGGGAATACTTTGTGGTAATGAACATGATGGAAACGTTGATTCATGAGTATCAACCGATGTTATTGATAAACCAGCAATTGTTCAGATGATGCTAAAACCTCTCGCAGCCAAGACAGTCCAGTAATACAGCTACTTGGAGTTATTTTCGAATGGAGATGATAGACTGTATATAACTTGGAATGTGTATTCGCTTAGTTAATCTGAAAAAAGGAACTTGTCTGAGACGTTGTAAATGAACAAGGCGACGTGTTATGTCAAACGTCTTGCTTCCTTCCAGCTGGCAGTTTTATATCCTTAAGAATGACAATAATTAGAAGTACGTAACTACAAGGCAAAACAAGTGATTATACTAGAATGAGATCACAGCGGCACAACTGAGCAGGTAGTTAAGTATTCATTCATGAGAAGACATCTCGCCAGTTTTACCTTGTTCCGCGGCACAACTGAGCAGGTAGTTAAGTATTCATTCATGAGAAGACATCTCGCCAGTTTTACCTTGTTCCGCGGCACAACTGAGCAGGTAGTTAAGTATTCATTCATGAGAAGACATCTCGCCAGTTTTACCTTGTTCCGCGGCACAACTGAGCAGGTAGTTAAGTATTCATTCATGAGAAGACATCTCGCCAGTTTTACCTTGTTCCATGAATAAACCGTTGCGGTTTGTTTGTGTGCCAGATGTGATGAGAACGGAGGAACTTAACAACATGATATCGTGACATTGCCAAATTAAGATTGTTCCATGATTTATATAAACGAACTCTGAATCACATTTCGAATAGGAAATCACTTTGGTTATTCATCAGCGAAAGAATATGCCAGGTCTCGTGTATTGCCTTCTGCCCCACCCTTTCACCTGATGTGACACTGTGTCCTTCTAAGACCGAGATATAAAAACAGCATTGGATGTACTGAATGTCTTCATTCATGTAACAAACACATTGTTTAGTCTCAAGAATTGTCTCACAGTTGTGAGAGAAAATATTATGGCTTTCTTTTACAATCAAACAGGTGAACGTGATAAGGCTAGGTAACAAAATACTTATTACTCTGATGCATGTTTCGGAAATAATGTATTTATTTGCTGGTTTTTATAGATATTTCTTTAGTTTTCTGAAAAAAAAACCGTTAATGAAGCCAGGAAACATCTCTTCACTAAAAAAGACACTAACTGGGATCAATCCTCCCCGAGTCTAGTGACATATATGCAAATAATATATCAGGCAAGAATATATTTGGGGCTAGTTGACTTCAGAAGTACAGACCCTTTTAGATCCAAGCAACTGGAGTGTTTCGTCCATCCTGCACAATATTAACCGAAAAAAAAAAAACTAGCTATGAGCTTATTTATTGCGAATGAAAATAGTCATGTTCAAAACGGTGTAAGTGTTCAGCGGCGTTTTTAAAATACACTTTACTTCCTGCATGAAATAAATACGACATACGTATGTATATGATTGCTAACACTAGAGTTTTCTGCTCGCACGACGTAGTGACACAGGTTATAGAGTAGCGTGTTATACATGTAATGCTATTAGTGCGAAATAAATCGTAAATGTTACACAGAAAATGTCATATTTAAATATTTCTATTGCCTTTCATGCACCCCTTTTCCTGGTATCGTTTGTCCAATAACAAGTTCAATTTCAAATACAATATCAATATAACTGTAAATTATTCAATGTTTGGTTTCTTCTACTTTAATTGCTTGATGAAAGTACATTATTAACGTTACAATAAGAACAAATATTGAAAATAAGAACAATAATGGCAAGCGAAATACCTATTGTCTTAACGCTAATTCACTCGCGTTGTTGCTTAATTTATTGTTTCATTATTATAGCAACAATATAATTTTTAGCTTAATATTATATCGGATATTGAAATTCATGGACAATACCACTTCTATGAGAAAGTGTAGGCTCGGCATGGCCAGGTGGTTAAGGCACTCGACTAGTAGTCCGAGGGTCGCGGATTTGAATCCCATTTACACCAAACATGCTCGCCCTTTCATCTGTGGGAGCGTTATAATGTTACGATCCCACTATTCGTTGGTAAAAGAGTTGGCGATGGGTGATGATGACAAGCTGCCTTCTCTATAGTCTAACACTGCTAAATTAGGGACGGCTAGCGCAGATAGCCCTCGTATAGCATTGAGCAAAATTCAAAACAAACTAAGCCAGAAAGTGTACAGTTTTGCAAGTTTTTGAAAGTGGGCCGCTCCACTATGTGTTAACTTGTAAAGTAAAAATTAAAAGATACCAAAACAAATACGCGTGAGTAAATCACTCCATTTCAAGGTTTTGTTGTTCCTTTGTATTTTAATGAAATATCACGTTGGAGCTTAACCTGCAACCTTAAGTTTTTATCAATAAGGATATATATACATAACAAAGTCATAAATGTTAATCAAATTCAAGTCCGGTCGTTCCTAGAAATCTTTGAAAATTAGAAAAAAATTGTTTTTATTAATCAAAATTTTATGAAAACACAAGATCTAAAGTTAAACAAAAAAGTAAAACAGACTTAATGAAGGTTCAGAATATGAAATTAAATGATTCGAAGAATACATTACTGGTTCTAAATTACTTGTAATAAATATAGTTTTTAGTTTTCAATTACATGACTGTGATACCAGATCTTTGTTTGTTTTGAATTTCGCGTAAAGCTACACAAGAGCTATCTGCGCTTGCCGTCCCTAATTTAGCAGTGTAAGACTAGAGAGAAGGCAGCGAGTTATCACCACCCACCGCAAACTCTTGGGCGACTCTTTTACCAACGAATAGTGGGATTGATTGCACATTATAATAACCCCACGACTGAAAGTGCGAGCATGTTTGGTTGACGGGGAATTGAACCCGCGAATTACGAGCCGAGTGCCTTAACCACCTGGCCATGCTGGGCCAAATACTAGACCTAATGTTGAATAAAGTTATTTTAACTTTAAAAAAGTTTAGACTATTTCAGCACTCATCAAGACTTCAATAACACAGCAGAAACTTTTGTGTTATAGTTTCTGCCATAACATAAAACTGAGCACAGCTAAATGGTTTAAGTTATCCAGGTATGGAGCTGATGATACGTGGTTCGCGTCTCGTTAACCGTCCTTTGTTCTTTACAGTCGTGAGAGACTTACAGAAGAAAAATCAAATCCAATATCTGATTTAACAACAACAGCTCAAAGGTTGACAGTAGGTCAGGTTGGCTACCTGCCTTTCGTCTAACGTAACACTTCAGATTTAGGGATAGCTAAAGTAAATATAGTTCACGTGACACAACTAACACGATCAATATATATAGTAAATGCGGTTTATGATTTATTATTTAACTACACAGGTCTGCAATGGTTTTATTGGCTCGATATTTTTACATGTTTTAGAATAGTTCCTGTACACTGAATCCGAAAATCACGTACAGATTTTTCACGAAATTTCATAATGCAATGCATAAAGGAAAGACCACAACACGTAGTTTGAGACTAAAAGACATCTATTTTAAACACAAAAAATCAGGATGAATAAGGATGAATACTGGTCTGACATCAATGTTCTTCCATTTTCTTCAGTTTCTTTGTAGTTTTGTTAACAAACATAATAATAAAGAGTGTTCACTGTGGTAACCAAAATAATAATTTTTTCTAAGTAAATATTGTTTTTCCTTTCCGACTTGTAAAAAAGAAAAAAATCTTTACTTGTATAAAAAAATATTATTATTTATAAATATGCGTAGATAAAATCTGAAAAATTCATTATTAAAACAAAAAAAAACATTTATTATGTTTAAATTTGTAGGCCTGTGGTATTAGTAAATCGATACTCGAGCTATTGTAGTGTAGTGTGTAAACCGTAAAATCATATGATAAAAGTTACTATTCCACGAATTTATTAGAATGTATCAAAAACGACATCTGAATCACAAATATATAGCCGATAATGGTCTAGTCGTTAGTGTGTGTGGCTGTGTATCAAAAGGTCCGAGTTTCTTAAATCGATGTAGCTTAGCACAGTTCTTTTAACCACTCGTTATAACAGTGCCAGTTGATCTAGTTTTTCAGTTTAAAAAACTGGGCAAAGTACTTATGACGTCAGGTGTTACTAACTGGCTGCCTCTCTTCACGTCGGTAATTATAAATTAATAACAGCTACACCTAAATACGAGGAGTCTCTAACTTGTCAGTTTATCCACGTTATATAAGGTGTTGCGGAGTTCGTAAATATCCAACACAATGTTGTCACACATATACACATGTAGTAACTATTTGTACGTAAGTCCTGTATAACACTGTTAATTGTGCAATAATGTTTTAAATAATTATACGTTTCAGTATTACACAAATACTTTTTATAAAATAAATGTATAAATAATTTATTGTTACTTTTAAGTTATCGGGTTCTGCCGATAGAAGTAAGTTCGTTAATAACAATAGTTTATGCTGCTCGAATTAGCTTCATGAGGAACATGTCTGGGTTAACAGTGCAGATGGTCCACTGTGTAGCTTTGCCCCAGAAACGACAGCAACTTCAAAATGCCGATTTAAATTTCATAGTTATATCTGTGAGCAAAAGACCTTACTACTCTTTTCAGGAGGTACATTACACTATGTAACACAAACTTTGTTCCTGGATAATATGTGTTATTTCTCAATTGCTTATGTTGTAAATGTACAGAAAATGGCCATTATTCCATTCAAACTTTGTTTTTGTGACCTGGATAATGAAATTTAGAAATTAATCTATTTTCTACGTAAAAACAAGCAAATTTGCACATTTTCATTTACATATAAGTTCTGAATAAAACAACATATGAATCAAGATTTACATGTATTTATACTAAAGTTATACAAAAATGAACAAAAATGTTTAGAAGTGAGTAGTTTTTCGAGATTTGTGACTGTAATGTAAATCACTTTCACGTATCAGTCCCTAAATATAGTCTCCCATCATGTTTTCGTTATACGCTCCCAGGTCACAAAAGCAAAGTTTGAAGATAAAAATAGGTCTTTTCCATTTACTTTAGGTATAGCAATTGGGAAATAACACTTTCTACCCAGGAACAAGAAGAAGTAAAAACTTTGTTACATAGTGTTATCAAAGATGGGTTATACTACTGCTCGTAAGCTCGTGTATTTTGTAGAACATATGAGGAAGGTATATACAAACGAGTTGCGTTTTCTTTTCAAAACGAAGAATTATCAGTGAGATTTAAATACTTAAAAAAAAACTTTATTGAATCTTGATATTATGTGTTTGTTTTGTTGTTAAGCGCAAAGCTACATAATTGGCTATCTATGCTCTGTCCACCACGAGTATCGAAACATGGTTTTTAGTATTATAAGCTTACAGACTTGCAGCTGTCCCAAACATAAATAACCTTTAGAAGAATGCATATCATTAGGCCGGTACAATTTTCATAAAGCGTCCTTAGGTATTTTTGTTGTTGTAAGGGTTTCCCCCCTTCTTTTAGGGAAATCATTTTACAATTAATAACATAAAAGTATCAAAAGCCCAAACATTTATACTGTAGAAGTACATTCATTAGCGAAATACAACTTAATTGGTTAGACTAACCTATCCATAACAGAGATTCAGAAATTATCCATTTTCAGAACTCTTGTACACTCTTTGTCCGACATTCACTGTCTGAAGGATTATAAAACTTAAAAACTGGGTTTCTTTGTTGAAGATTATTGTGTGTAAGAATCAACAATATATGTTTTATGAAAGCACTAGCGTATCTTCGAATATTGTTAGGCTAAGTGAACTTTCTAGAATCTTGTCTAAAGTATATAAATAGACGTGCCAAAACATAGATAAAGAATAAAAAAATATTGGTTTTCCGCTGTAGTCAGTGTACTATGAGCTTCGGAAGCTATGATTGTGACAAACGCTTACTAATCGGAAAACTACAGATATTTGAAGATATTTAGGTTTCGAACATTAAAAACTTCAGTGAATTAACTTCGGAAGTTAGTATTTTTACGAGAATATTAAATATTTTCATCAGTAAAAAAGTCAGCTTAAGCAAAGTTTAACAATATCAACTTAGAATTCATTTTCTTGTTATGGACCCGGATCGTCCAGTTTCAGTCCAGATAGAAGACTGAATATTGTTTGTAAGTTTATAAAACGCTTGTATATAAACCAATATTTGTAATAACCGTTATTATAAATTGCACTGTTTTTCTTGTGTTTTCTGTCAGTTAAAGTATATTTGCTCTAAGAAAGAAAATTGTGTGCGCCAGTTTTGTTGGCAAATATCACAAATTTAACACATATCGACACTGAATTGACTTCTAAATTAAAATTACAATTTCCAGCAATTTGAACACATAATACATAACGTACGTAACGTAATAAATCGGAGACTCATTCGAGATAAATTGTAATAGGTAACATAACAAACTGGAGCTCATTTCCGAGATTTGAAACAGAGAAAAAATTCTATATAAATTCAAATTCAAATGGTGATTCAATTTAGGTTTATCAGTGCCAACAAGATTTGTTCATGTCTGATTATCAAGGTCTTCTTGAATCGCTCTTTATCAAACAGCGAGAAAGCTATAACAAAAATAAATTGATTGCAATTCAAAAATTTTAGAATTATATTTTGAGAAACCGATGAGAGAAAATTAACTAAGAAAAGCGTATTGCTGGAATAATAGTCGATGATAATTAATTGTATGAGGAAGCTTCATAGAATAATTTAACGTCTCCACTGGCCAATCAAAATTTAGTGATAAAGATAAGTTAGCAATCCAGTTAAAACTCAAACAAATCAAGTTATAACAAGTCCACATCGAAGTTTATAAAGAGCAAACCCGTGTTGAAACCGATAAAGAGAAAGAGCAAGCCCGTATCGAAGCGGAAAAAGAAAGTAAACATCTCGAGGCTGAACAAGCTTGTTGTTTTGGAGCCAAGAAAGAAATTAGGCTAAAATAGATGGAAAATAGACTTAACCCCGATCGACCACAGAGAAATAACAATTTTGACCTGAATCGATGTATTAAAGTACTACCATTTAATAAAAATGAAGTTCATAAATATTCCCAATATTTTGAAAAAGTTGCCCAAACCATGGAATGGCCCACCCAAATGTGACCATTATTATTATTACAAAGTACCTTGACTGGTAAAGCACAAGAAGCTTATGCATCCCTCTGTCTAGAAGCCTGTACGGATTATGACAGATATTCTTAGAGCATACGAGTTGTTACCTGAGGCTTATCGTCACAAGTTTCGAGGATATTGCAAACAAGATAGACAAACATATAGAATTCGCCCACGAAAAAGAGGTTTATTTTGGTCGATGGTGTAATTCTATGCATATTGTCAACAGTTTCGATAAACTAAGACAATTACATTGAACTGAGGAATTTCAAGGTTGTGCAGAACACACATAACTCATTGTGTAGGTTTATGTATAACTAGAAACAAACGAAACTTAGATGACGGTGTAGATCACTATATCATCACAACTAAGTACATTTCAGCATATGACAAACATGATTATTTAAATATCCATCATTACTTAGCCACTGGCTTGTGAAATCATACAAGATGTAACTAGACACTCGTTTCATGACACATGATTCGAAACGTACCCTATAAAATATATGAATCTATATACAGATATTTGTAAGTCCATGTTTCGGATCAACAAAAATGACCAATTAATTTATTGAATTTTACGATATAGGAACACTGATAAAGGACGTTAATATAAGCACAGATAAGAACAGCAAATGTGTTAACATTGATAAAAGTTGTTAACACAACCACATATAAAGACAGTCAATGTATTAACAATAATAATAGCTGTTAACACAAACAGAAATAAGGAGAGCCAATGTGTTAACATTGATAATGGCTGTTAATATACGCGCAGTTAAGGACAGTCAATGTGTTAATATTGATAGTCGCTGTTAGCACAAACACACATAAGGAAAATTACTGTATTAACACAATCACAGATATGAGCAGTCAGTGTATTAACACTGGTAAAGGCTGTTAGTTTAAGCAAGGATATAGCAGTGTGATTAACATATTTAACGGTTTTCATGATAAATCAATAAAGTTTATTAAAAAGATAAAGTGTTCAACTGGTATTATGCTTTATAACTTGATAACTGGAACGAGTTAAATCGTAATAATAACACTTTTAGTACTGTTATTTTTTAAACTTGTTTGTTTGTTTGGAATTAAGCACAAAACTACACAATGGGCTATCTGTGCTCTGCCCACCACGGGTATCCACTGGAGAGGGCCTTTTTTAACTTAGGATCAATTTAAAAATGTTCTTAATTCTAAACATGAAAGGAATATAAAGATTTTAATGGCGAAAACCGCTTTTTGATTTAACATTAAACAAAACAGATAAATTAGCGAAGACTAGAAGAAAAACAAAAAACAACTGGATTTAGATTCCATCAGCCAGTTCAATTAGCTGAATTAGCTTTCCTTCAATTAAAGGGAAGTAGTAATTTCACACTGACTCAACCCTCTTAGTAAGTTAGGACAACTGTAGTGCAAATAACGACTGTATTTGTAATTAATATGAACGCTGTCTTTATCGCGTCTTTTCTTAATACAGTTTTTTCATGTAAGACTATTACACTGAAAGATTAAGGGTCAAGGGTCGTGTTAGAAACTGTGGAGACTGTTCCTCCTCTTTCACGAAACGAAATGAACGTAATGGAATAAAAAGTTGCACGTTCACCGATGCTTTGAAATAAATTAGTTTGACTTTATTTACAGAGACGTATTAATAAACAAAGAGAGACACGAGTTTATTTTTGTTAATTAAGTATCAGATTAAAATTAATCGCCAATATGGATACATGCACAAAGATATAAAACAAAACGTGAATTGTGGTATATTCAGTTACTTACAGATAAATGTGTCATAAAAAATAAGATATTTTTTAACTCACAGTAATTCAGTACAATAAAACACCCTTTCTCGGTCACTACGGCTTAGTGAGACAATGTGTTTGTGTGTGTTTTCTTACAGCAAAGCCATATCGGGATATCTGCTGTGTCCACCAAGAGGAATCGAACCCGTGATTTTAGCGTTGTAAATCCGAAGACTGACCGCTGTCCCAACAGGAGACAGTGAGACAATGACGTATAAGGAAATTGACATCAATGACGATTAGGCCTATATAAAACAGTGGCGTATGTAACGACAAAAATGAAGTTACTGCGAGATGAGTACCTATCCTCAAACCAGTAAGAAACAAAATATCGTTACGCTTCAAGAGCCCAACCTCCTACGTCTCAGCGCTAAGCCTGGGGAATTATAACGCTAAAATCGAGTTGAGTACAGCACAGTTAGCCCACTGTGTTGCTTTCTGTTTATTAACAAAGAAATACATGCCAAGTTGATGAAGCGCTGTTTATTATTTCGAAAATATGAAATGTAATAGACGTTTTTGATTATTTCTGGTTTTAAAAAAATGCTTTTGTTGGTTTATTAGTGCAAAGCTACTAAGTGGAAGATCTGCATTTTGTTAAATACGGGAAGCGAACCCCAGATTGTAACATTGCAAGTTTTTAATCTTCTCATTGGCCCACGGGGAAACTGAAAAATAGTTTGCTATAAAAGCATTCTGCACAAATAACAACATATACTTTTAACTACGGTGATGTTATAGGGGATTACGATAATAACAATGACCATGCGATGAATTAGCAAAACATGAACACGGTTATAGAACCACAGATTATGATAATATCAGGCAGAGATGTAGGGTAATAAACATTACGCATAAAAGTAGTTCTTGGTGAAATATGTGCTTAGAATAATCGTAACTATTTTTTTATAGTATGGTAGCTTTATTTTTAACTTCAACTGCACATTGAGCTAAACAACTAGACATAACGATCTTTTATTTAGAACTGCTGACTAGAAAGAGGTCAACCAATTAGCAGGACCACCACCTACACAACCGAATAACGGAACTAAATATCACAGCTATAATATATCAGAGTTTAGAGTGCAGAGTACACTCAGTAGCATAAGGGGGCTTGAACTTTGGATCTTGCAATCCGACTGCTGGCACGCGACTAAGTGAGCCACGCTCGGCTCCACCCTTGCGTTATTGAAGAGGATTTATGGCAAAGAGTAAACATTCTGCACTATAATATGTGTAACCAATATGACAAAATAGTATGTATATTGTTTTTATAAAATATATTTTGGGAGATACTTCAACGTTAGAAAAATATTGGTTCAAAACAACGAGGGTAAAACAAACAAGTGATGAGACACATTTGAAAAGCTAGACTTCAGGGATTCTTAACTCTCAGTATTGGAGGGGTATGCGCAGATAACCTATTTTCCAATATTACGCAGACTTTTTAAAACGGCCCGGCATGGCCAGGTGGATAAGACACTCGACTCGTAAACCTAGGGTCGTGGGTTCGAATCCCCCGTCATACTGAACATACTCGCCCTTTTGCCGTGAGGGCGTTGTAATGTTACGATTAATCCCACAATTCGTTGTAAAAGAATAGCCCAAGAGTTGGCAATGGGTGGTGATGACTAACTCCCTTCCCTCTAGTCTTACACTGCTTAATTAAGGATGGCTAGCGCAGAAAGCTCTCGAGTAGCTTTGCGCAAAATTAAAAAAATAAACAAAACAAACGTCTGACTTTACGTACATTTTTCAGTTTATATACTGACAGAATATTTTTGAAGAATCCAGTTTTACGCACCCCAACTTCCATGGATTCAGTTTGATCTTTATTTTAGAATATTTTTACGAGCACCGTTTTATTGACAACAATTTCATGTATTCAGTCTGGTGTTTAATTTAGAGCATTTTGTAGAGTCCAGTTTTACTCACTACTTTCATAGATTCAGTCCCATATTTAGTTTGGAATATTTTGAAGATTTCAGTTTTTGTGACAACGATTTTTATCAAACTTTAGCCCAATATTTCATTTAGAATACTTTGAATAATTCATTTTTACCAATCATAACTTCTATGGACTCAGTATGATGTTTAGTTTTTGCACTATTCATACACAACGTAGTGAGAACGATTGACGCATCACGCGGCGGATAGGTATTTTTTCATAAACAGCTTTTATTTGTTATTTGTATTGTCACGTATTTATTTCCAAGTTATTATGTTATGTATGTTAATGTATTATGATTACCAATAACCAAAAATTTTGATTTAGAAATTAATTAAATGCCGATATGTATAAAATTCATGATATTTACCAACAATATTAACACACATAATTTTCTTTCTCAACACAAATATACTTTAATATACAAAAGAAATACAATTTATAATAACGGTTATAACAAATAGTTACTTAGAAAATTGGTTTATATAAAAAATACAAATTCAGAAACAATATCAAGTATTCTATCTGGTCTGGAGCTGAATATTTTATCAACAGTCCGGGCCCACGACGAGTGAATTAATTTTTTGTTGATGCACAAATACACTTCACTTGAATGCTACTTATCTATATTCTTGTTAGGCCTAATGCGGTTCACAAGTTTACTTTTCAGTTCAAGTTGGTGGAAATTTTGACATATAGTTGCTTATATTTGTAACCTTTTTTTACATAAACCAATAAAACTGCAAAATGAAAACATATTTAAAAAAAAGATGCCTGAATGTATAGCTTCTATTTTCTCTGTTCTTAAGCAGAAAAAATCAATTTTCTAGTCGAAATGTGACTCTAACTGTCTCGAATACAGATACTAAAACAAAAGCACAAATGTTCATATTTTGCAATTTATCAAAATATATCTTTATTCACAATCCACGGAAAATTATAATTCATCCATTTATATAAAATTTAGGTTGATATAATGGTTTACTAGTTCTACTCTCTTTTTGTTGTTGTTTTTTGCCGCCGTCTAATGTTTCCGGAAGATTGCCAAGAAATTTTTACCTAATTAGGAACATTGTTTTGTGCTTAGAAATTAACAATGCATCACTGTTTTGTATTTGTAATCATTACTTCACAGAACCTTACGTATTTAGTGTAACTCTAAATTTGGTTTTCGATCCCTTTACAGTCATAGTATAGGTACCTCATTATGCAGATTTGGGCCTCACAACAAAACAAAACAAAAGTATGGAAAATAATATTGATGTGTGTGTGTCTGTTTTCTTATACCAAAGTCACATTAGGCTATCTGCTGTGTCCACCGAGAGGAATCGAACATATGATTTTAGCGTTAAATCCGTAGACTTACCGCTTTACCAGTAGGGGACAATAATATTGATAACCTAGAATTGTTCACACAGTCTTTTAGAAAGGAATATGCTTTATTAAAAATAAATAAATAAATTGTATTCCAAGTCCTAATAAATTACCAATATTTTATAGCAAGATGTCTACTACTTTCACTTTTGTACGAGCTACACCAACTTATTCACAGACGTTGTTGCAATGTTATATGTGAGTGTGTATATATTTGTGCGTATGTGCATATATCTAGTGGTGTGGAGATTTATTAGAATACTTCAATGGTTTTTATGTTCGAGCTTTACACGCAAAACGTGTTTTTTGTTAAACGCAAAGCTACGCAATGGGTTACAAAAGAGCCACTGGGGGGTACACACCGAATAGTAATAGAATTGTTACAGAAATTAACCTGTAGTTATTGTAAATCAACATTACAGGAAACTGTTACAAAATTAGTATGCAAATAATGTCTTGAGGTTTCTTTATTAACACATCTGATGTGTTAACCTTTAGCATCACTGTGATTATATATTTTCTCAAGTCTCTTAAGTAGTTTAATTTTTCAAGTTTGAAATATCTTTCGTAGAGAATTTTAACAGATAAATTAAGAACTTTACAAGTTTTTCATCACGTTTAATTCATGTTCAATGGGTTTTGAAAAAGCTACTCTGTGTGAGATGACTTGATAAACATGAACGAGCATTTGTAGATTATAGCAAATATACTTGAAAAACATGAACATGTCTAGCCTATAGCAAGTGTACTCGATAAACATGAACGAAGCTGTACAGACTCTAGCAAATGTACTCAATAAACATGAATGAAGATGTCTAAACTATAGCAAATGTACTCAATAAACATGAATGAAGATGTCTAGACTATAATAAGTGTACTTAATAAACATAAACGAAGATAAACAAGAACAAACATGTCTAGACTGTAGTATGTGTACTTGACAAACATGAACAGAGATGTCTAGACTATAGCAAGTGTTGTCATGAAGTTCCGATTAGTTTTCTCTATGCTAAACACACACATACATTAGTTTCTAAAGTAAAATCTATAGAAATTGGAATTTTTTATTTCTCTTCGTTACTATGCTTGTTTGAAAACAAAAGATACATTTGAATGTATTTACAAACGTGGTTAAATTGTCACTAATTAACTAGTGCGTCATTAGATGAATGTCACGTGGCTGCAGTTATCCTATATCAGGACAGAAGTCAAGCAGTTCCAAAGCGTGAAATAATATAAGGTAGCAAATAACATTAAACAATGGTTACACAACATTTTGAACGAACTTAAAATAGCTTATAATTGCTACCGATATTTTCAATATAAAACATAAGTTAAATGTGTAATTCACAGACTATAGACGTTCAGACACAGCTAATCGTAACTTAGAGCTACTGATCGAAGGATGAGCAATCACTTACAACCATGTCGTCGAGACTGTCTACGATAGTTAGAACACCCTACAACTGAAAGAACACATATTGAAACTCAAACTTTAAGACTCTCCAGTTCGCAAACTAGCATGCTAATCGCTTGGTCGTGTAATCGCTTACAAGAAAAAACACATTTATATTATTAGAATTGTACGATTAATGATGAGAATGATCACAGCTCTCGTGTTTACACTTCACTAGGCTTTTACCGTGAATGCTGAAATATATTATTCAAGTGGATTTGCTTAATGTACTTATTAGATAATTTGTAACACACAAACATATATTTAATTAAAGCTTTTTCGGTAAACCTGTATCAAAGCAAAACTCGAGTTGATTGTTAGAAAAAAACAACACCGAAAAGATTAGCAAAACTAACAAGCAAGCGTACTGAATGTATCCACTCATGTTCCGGCATATGTGACTATAAATGGAAAACTAATGAATCAATTTAATAATATTTCACTCGAGTACCAGATAATACAGTATGTTTTAAATAATTAGTAATTTTAACGACGTGAAAGAGAAACAAAGAAGCGAAAAAGGAAAATCCTTATACAAAAATCATCTCTAACGAAAATAATATTTATTAATTGTAAAAACAAAGCGTATTTAAATACAAATTATAACATTTAATATATTAAGCCACTAACTAATAGTACCATCTTTATTGAGTTAAATATACAAATAGTCAAGTAAATCTTATATTCACTATATAATGTTCCAAACTTAACTACCCTCTGGTGTCTCAGTTTTAGTCTTAGGGCTTTTCACGCAAAAATCTGGATTCGATACCCGCAGTGGACAAAGCACAGATAGTCCTTCGCATAACTTTGTGCTTTAGAAACAAACTTAAACGTTTTAATGAGCTCATTACTTTTACATGTAATCTGAGAGTTGTGGGTTGGGGTCCCCGTCACACCAATCATATTAGTCCTTTCAGTCCTGGAGCATTATATAGTGAGGGTCAATCCCACTATTCGCTGGAAGAAGAGTAACAACCCAAGATTTGAAGCTGGTGATATTAGCCTTCCTTCTAGTATAACAGTGGTGAATTAGGGATGGCTAGCGCAGATAGCCCCTATGTAGCTTTGCACGAAAAGTCAGCACAAAGAAACAAATTATTTTACATCATTAGGAACAGCATTTTTTATCTCTACAAAGTTAGAGAACATTAATTTGTTGGTTTTTAATTATTTTCTCGTGACAATGTTCTTGTTATTTTAAAAATGAAATTGGTTGAAGACTGAATACATTAATTAATTTATTCTTTATCATAGACATGACATTACATACAAAATAATAATTTGTTTCATAAATATTTAATTGTTTGTTTTTCTGAAATAAGTGATTCATTAATCTTAAATTTAATACTATAAATCTTATTTGTAGAAGCAACAAAAGAGTTATATTGCATTTTGATAAGCGTCCCCAACAACTATTAACATATATTAAATGTGGATAAATAGAACTGTAATATACAGATATCAAACATTTGCTACTAACTACTATTTTCTAAATTGTATATCATATACATATGTATATATATTATACACAAAGTTAATTTAGTATCAATTGTAACATCCAAAACCTTTGCCGATTAATGTCCGCTGCCCTTGACACACAAATAACTGTTGTTTTTTGGAAACCTACTTGATTTTTTTTCCCCGACAGATGTCACTGGAACTCAAAACAAGCAATGACAACTGGAAATTTCTACTCCGAAATGAATGCCTGTTATAATATAATTTAGCTCATGCGTGAACAACAACTGGCGAAAGTAGTTTCTACTCAATAAACTTTTCTTAGTCAATTCGAAGTGAATGTTATCTCAAGTTCAGTCGGGCAAATACTAAAGAAATGTATATTTTGTGAAATGTAATAATTCCAGTTAGTGTTAGTGTAATTTATGCACACACAAGTTTATTACATCTTGTTCCTAAAGGAGAGCCTAGCATGACCAGGCGGTTAGAGTGCTGGACTCACTATCTACGGGTCGAGGGTTAATCCCGGTTACACCATACATGATCTCCCTTTCAGCCGTTGGGGCGTTATATTGTGGCGGTCAATCCCATTATTCATTGGTAAAAGAGTAACCCAACAGTTGGCGGTGGGTACTGATAACTAGATGCCTTCCGTCTAGTGTTTCGCTGCTAAATTAAGAACTTTCACACAAACCAAGCCTGAAATAGGAGCGAGTTAGCCATGTGATAGAGCTTATAATTTCAGAAATACCAAGTTAGGTTTCGAATACGAATGATACGACAAGATATCTCCCATGCTTCCAACTCTGGAGGTATTATAAATGTGGCAGACACTTATTAATGTTGATAGCAGAATGCCTAATTAGTGGCATGATGATAATGACTAGTTCCACGACGAAACATCTTTCATTATGGCCTAGACATAAAATCTTCCCCATAAAATAACTGATGTAACAATTGTACACGTTGTTTTACAATGTTTCCAATAAAGAAAATATTAAACCTGCTATTAAAACATATATTTTACAAATATTTTTGAATAGGTTAATTGAAAATTTCAAAACATTTGTAATTTTATACACTTAGAAACATTTCATTCAGTTATAATGAAAAACTTTTACTGTCATAATAAACAGCAGATTTGTCTATGACTGATAATAATGCGATAATGTTTTGTCTCCTACGTTTTATCAAAATAACGATGTGGTTGTATAGTCACATTAGATGTTTGCATATTCACTGAAAATAACTGTGATATATAATGTATACCAGACGGGAAAACATTCTGGCGTCTATAAACAATTGCGTTTTTCAAATACTGTTCACAAAAAATCACGCTTAAGTGGTTCTTTCATTTATTACTTTTATAATAGGCCCGGCATGGC
The DNA here is from genome assembly GCF_004210375.1 of Tachypleus tridentatus. Lineage (NCBI taxonomy): Eukaryota > Metazoa > Arthropoda > Merostomata > Xiphosura > Limulidae > Tachypleus > Tachypleus tridentatus. The sequence continues at coordinate 87,452,217 of NC_134834.1, read as the reverse complement.
CAAGCATGGTTAAGGCGTGCGACTCGTAATCCGAGGGTCGCGGTTTCGCATCCCCGTGGCGCCAAACATGCTCGCCCTTTCAGCCGTGGGGGCGTTATAATGTGACGGTCAATCCCACTATTCGTTGGTAAGAGAGTAGCCCAAGAGTTAGCGGTGGGTGGTGATGACTAGTTTCCTTACACTGCTAAATTAGGGACAGCTAGCACAGATAACCCTCGAGTAGCTTTGTGCGAAATTCAAAAACAAACAAACAATACTTCTATAATTTTCCTGGTGTGTTTTAATCATTTTTAGCTATCTCGTAGCCAGATTAGACACATATTGATGAAATTATGTCCAAACACTTTTAGAGAATGTTTGACAAAATTAGTAAACAGCCGAGAAGATGTGCCATAATAATAATAATAAAAACTGAATATTTTTGTGGAAAACTTTTAATGTGAGGCCTGTGAGGATATTGGCAATATAAATCTTCACACTCACGTAGAAAATCGTTTCCTGGACATATATTTCAATTCAACATACACATTATATCATACACTTTAAAATCCAGCACGTTATAATGCCTCGTTATTAACAAAAATAAAATTTATTAAGGCAACGAGTTACTTAAATAACGCATTACCCCACCTCTTTTGACGGAGTGTTGAACTTTAAAATATGTGTGTACCATATAAATTGTGAGAAATGTTCTGTGTCATGGTGTGAGTTAAATGCGTTAGCACTGCTTTAGATGTGGAGCGCGTAATTAACGTGATATATAGCGCAGCTATTGCAATTTGCATAGCATTTTGCAGGTGCAGCTGCGGATATCGACAGCACTGTTCTCAGTAGAGTTTCTTCTTTTCCTTTAATCAGAGACAAATAAAGTCTATCAAACAAAAACAGTTATATCTCACTTTTACTTAAACAGTACATTTCAGTATAAAGTTATTTCTTTTTTGAATACTGATTAAGCGGAAACATGCACAGACCAATCAGAATGTGAAGTAAATTATATCAAAATTTACTTAACGGACGTGCAGTGTTTCCAGGAAGTACCAGTAGAACAAACGCTGAGCTGGTTACGTTTAATCAATAAAGAAACTTACCAAGGAAAGTTCCAGCTGCATCTACAAGTTATTTGTTCGTATGTTTGTTTTTGAATTTCGCGCAAAGCTACACGAGGGCTATCTGTGCTAGCCGTCTCTAATTTAGCAGAGTAAGACTAGAGGGAGGATATCTAATCACCACCACCCACCGCCAGCTCTTGGGCTACTCTTTTACCAACGAATAGTAGGATTGACCGTTATATTATAACGCCCCCACGGCTGAAAGGGCGAGCATTTTTGGTGCATCTACAACTAACAGGAGTAAATATTAAGTTTGCCATGTCCGTCATTATTGTTCTTTTCACTTTTTTTTACATAGACACGCTTGAACATCGAAGTTCAATACCTGCAGAACCGAGCAGTGAGAGAAAGGTATTGACAGAGATCGAACCTTCTTAGACAATGACAATGTAAAAGATTAAAATGCGAATACTTAAACACTTTCTGTATAACACAATGTGTTAATTTGTATTCATTTTATTATTCTAAATTATAATTACTGTTTGTAAAAGTATGGTCATAGAATTCAAAACCCGACTTCTGATCACAGTAACTAACTATTTGCTGCTTTTCATATTGTTTTGTTAGTCTATAATGTCCACCACGGGGATAGCGATAAGACTACGAATTTACAACGCTAAAACCAGGGGTTCGATTCCTCTCGATGGACACAGCAGATAGTCTGGTGTGATTTTGCTATAAAAAAACACAAACACATAAGAGTGGTTCAAATCTCTTTTAATATTACGTACTTCCTGTCAGATCTTTTGAATCAGTGACGTTTTCCTGAGGCATTTAACGCATTTATAGTGATTTATACGAACAAAAAAATAGTAGACCTTAAGAAATAATTAACTGGTGAGTCAACAAATACGCCAACAATTAGTGCTGACTTGTGGATATGTTAGGAGCTCAGAAAGACTGCCCTCCAGTTTGGGAGAATGGACTTTATTTTATTTTAACTAACCAAAGGTTAGAAAATACTCGTTTAAAAAAACAGTTAACGGAAATACTAGGAAGAAATTTTTCATATACATAAATACGTTTAATAGACGAAAATGGCTACAATCAGTACAAGTTAAATAGATAATACGAGACATGTTTGAAAGAAATTTTCGTTGAAACAAAGTTATGAATTCAGTGATATGAATATTATGGATACATGCCACTATTTTTATTCGTATATAACCAAATCGTGACGGTTCGGTTGGCATAAGAGCTAGGCTGGGGTCTGAACGAAGCAAATTCTAAACATTATACGTCTCAAACTTATTCTGGATATTATATGCTATTACACGTTCAAAATAGATAACCGTCTGGTCAGTACAATTTTGTACAATGTTGCACTATGGTGAAGCATTAATGATTTCTTTTGCTAGTACTGGTGTGGACAAACGAATAAACTGATATTCCTACCATGAAACTAGTCCCCCCCCTTTCTTTTCACTCTCACACACACTGATTTTAAAGTTTATATCACATTCGTATCTATGATATCTTTCAGATTACTGTAAAATCTAGACTTGTCCATTGAAGTGAACGGTAGATTCATCCCTCCACAACATGTATTTCTACTGTTCGCCGCTAGAGTCAACATTTTGGATTCGTAGCTGTGACGACACTCATGAAGTGCAGTGGTTCTTCTATAAAATACAACAGTAGAAAACTTCTGAAACGCTATGTTTGTACCGGTTTATAGTCCTTTATGTCTCAGTACTGACTGGAATATACAATTCCAAATGTGCAGATAATGTTTTACATTTCGTTGGAAAGTTTGCACAGACCAAATATTCATAATATTGGGGCAGCTTGGATATCATAAGCCATTAGAACATTCCGTTTTGTTTTGGTTTCCTGAAATATGATAGTATTTGAACTTGAGCACATGTTGTTGCTGAAGAAATAAACTATAGTAAGAAAAGTGGAAATTCTTTTCTATTTTTATCATGAGAGGACAATAAATCTTCATAGTTTCTTTTATTGTTCTCTGTTACAGCGCCAGCTACGGAATGATACCACAGTTACAAGAATTGATGTCCTCTTAAAACTGACAGCAAAACTGCTCAGTGAAAGGTACTTTTTTAGCCTTCTTGTTACGAACAAGATGTGATGTGATGTGACATTAAAAACTATGAAATTAAACGTGAGCCGTCTACGAAATCAATTTGTTTAAATGAAGAAAGATATTTCAAAATTGTTTTCATTTGTAAATTAAGAGAAGTTTTAAATTTCTACATATTTTAATAAATTCATTATTTTACAAAATAAGTTGTCTTTAAGAAGTACAGATAATAGTCTTCTCACTTCAGGTGATCGTTCCTGCTGAAAACAATTACAAACTACTGTGAGCTGTATTGACTGTTACATTTATGTTTCCTTCACTGTCGAAAGGTTCATTTAATAAAGTTTTAATTTCTGAGTTTTCACAGTTTAAACTCTTAATTGGTTTGTTTGTTTTGAATTTCGCGTAAAGCTACTCGAGCGCTATCCGCACCAGCCGTCCATAATTTAGCACTGTAAGACTAGAGGGAAGGCAGTTAGTCATCACTACCCACCACCAACTCTTGGGCTACTCTTTTAGCAACGCATAGGGGGATTGACCATCGATTATAACACCCCACGGCTGAAGTACGAGCATGTTTGATGCGATGGGGATACGAACCCGCGTCCCTCTAGTGCCTTATCCACTTGGCCATGCCGGGTCGAGAAGTTACGAAACAAAATGTGAAGGAAAATATTACCTTGAAATGCATAGAATAATTTTAACGAATTTTTTTAACCCGATTGACAGTCCAAAATTTGGGATAGATGGGGTGTTTGTGTGTTTTTTTATATTACAGCCACATTGGGCTATCTGTTGAATCCAGAGGAGGGGAATTGAGCTCCTGATTTTAGCGTTGTAAATCTGTAGACTTACCGCTGTACCAGCGAGAGACGAAACATATTGGGAAGTACATTAAGGTGATTAATTTATCAACAAAAATTGTAGCGTTTTCGAATAACGTTTCTCTTAGATATGTATCGATTTTACAACGAACCAAAATTTGCGTGAAAATGTTAAGTTTGTTAGATATCTGACCTTAAAATATTAACTTATCACAAACAAAAGTAAATAAATTCGTTTCCCATTTAGAAAGTCTGACTTTGATTTACTAGTTTTAATTGTTTATTTCATTTGCAGTCCGAGCTCTAAGAATACTTTGATTAAAAACAACAGTAAAAGAAGTATTGTTTCGCGTTGTTACAAATGAACTCAAGGATATGGGGAAGAGCGGAAAACGATTAATTCAAGAACGTTTTTATAATTTTAAATCTTCAGTCAACAAATTTGCGGAAAGATTTCAAAAGCGCAGCACGAAACGCTAAGATCTGAGCGTTTTGTCACCAAGAGGGTTTCCTTGACATGATCGATTTGATGCTTGGTGTGAAATCGTTCTTCGTGTTACAAGCTGGGTATAGTAAGTAATAAACACAAAGCGTATATTCCCACCATTAAACGCTAGAGGGAAAACGTTGATTTCTACCTTTCTCTTCATTTTATTTTAGGAATGATAAACACGAGAAACCAATTTTACTGGTTATATCTCATACTTTATACATATATATATATACACACACACAAACACATTCATCGTAAAGTGATTGGATAGAACACTTTTATGAACTGAAGAATTTATGGATATGTAGTCAATAATGGAGGAAAGTTCTCTTTTATATATATGTGTGTGTGTTTGGATATTTTACTTTTATTTATGGTTCATGTCGGGCAGACATGTAGAAAATCGTGGAACAAATGCTCTCTAATGTGAAAAAACAAAGTCATCTCTTCGTTTTGGACTAAACACTATTATTTGTATCAGAAACACTGTGATTTGTATCAGAAATATTTCTTTTAAACTTGCTGCTGAATTGTGAGTGCTGGTAGATCTCGATAGCTTACCAGAAATTGAAACGAGTGAAATCAACAAACCATTAATTGAAGTAAATATTGGTTTTATAAGTTTATCTTTTAGCTGGTACCTAAGAAGGTAATACATATACAGTCATGTGAAAAAGTTAGGACACCCTATGAAAGCCTGTGTATTTTTGTAACATTTTTGGATATATAGATAATTAATCTCAATTTTAACAATACTGAGAGATTATAGGAATATAACTAAACAATTAAAACTGAAGAAAAGACTTTTCAAGATCTTCTGTAAATGTCATGCTACAAAAATGCATATTCGAATTTTGTCCAAGCCATTAGGCCTTTGTTGGTTAAAATCTACCTATACATGCACACATACAAAGGTGCATTAGGATAACGTTAATATTGCAATTAATCTTATTAATTACTATTGGTATTTCTTATGTATTTTACTTAGAAAATGAGTGACGTCACCCAAAGTTTTGGACCAATCATTTACACTGAACGTTGCAACAGATAAATATATAAAACAATCCATCATGATGTAACATACGGACATCACCGTTAATGTACATATAAATAAAATCAAGACAGCAATTTAAAAGTTAAACAGTCCTTCAGGTGCTTTAGAACCTAAATAATCTTAGCAACAAGTCTACAACAAACACGTTATATGTGGTCTACAGATTACTGTTTATTTCTAACAATCCATCTAACATATTTTACCATTTTGTTTATATGCCACACAGTGACGTGATGTTCGTTTCAGGAACTTAATTGTTTGGGATGAGCTTCCAGCCATCCTATTAAACGAATACGTTAGTGGGAAAAACTTATTTTTCGGACTAGTTGTTTTTTTTTTCTGTTTGTAATGCTATAGATATTCATAAGTCACTTAAAGGCATTACGTCTGACTTTAGGCCCGGCATGACCAGGTGGTTAGAGCATTCGACTCGTAATCTGAGAGACGCGGGTTCGAATTCCCGTCGCACCAAACATGCTCGCCCTTTCAGCCGTGGGGGCGTTATAATGTGACGGTCAATCCCATTCTTCGTTGATAAAAGATTACCCCAAGAGTTGGCGGTGGGTGGTAATGAGTAACTACCTTCCCTCTTGTCTTACACTGCTAAATTAGGGACGGCTAGCACAAATAGCCCTTGTGTAGCTTTGGGCGAAATTAAAAAACAAACAAACTTTAAAAGTGTTGGTAAATTCTACATCCTTTGTCTTTCAAAAGTTTGTTTTGTTAAATGTTATTGATATTTGCACTTTCTTCTATTGAAATGCAAATTAAAGATTTTTTTCTGTGAAAAGGAAGGAAATGAAAAGTATTTTTAAATTGAAAAAAAAACTCGTCACTTCGTGAGACGTGGTTTTAATCTCTGGAGCATGTCATTTTCCTAACTCACTCCTTTTAATATACTATCGCTTGTAAAATAAATAACAAAGCATTCACATTTTTCTTAAAGTTTTGTCAAAGCAATTACGATATTTTATCACATCATAAATAGGTCCACTCTTCCAAATATCTATTCACTTAAATACTTTCCTATAAATTCAAACACTTGGTACTAAGTTGTTAAAGTAATTAGAACAAATTTAAAGCATTTCGGGCTGTAGTTACTCAGAAAACGTTACACACAAAGATAAAAACTCAATCCAATGTAATCCTGACAATGAAATCGAAACCTCCCTGATACATCGTATCACTCATCGACAAAGAAAGCTACAGCCCTAACAATAGGATGAATACAAGAAGAGACTAAGGAAAAATTACCTCCAACTAAAGATACCTCCAACAGAAGCTTCACTTCAGATCAATAATGGCTTATTTTGTTTTTTCACGAAAAAGAAATCCATTTCAGCACATTCAAGCAAACACGATTCAGCGAGAATGGTTTGATAGCAGTTATAATCCCGACAAATGACAGTTGGCTAGCCTTCCTGTCACTAAACAATAAAACAACTGTGATGTTTCCATTTGGCGTGGAGAAATGTTCGCTTCTTTTGTATGAAAAACATATATATATTTCTGCTTCTTTTTCCAAGGCTATAAATTAATTATACTAAGCGATATGCAAAACGGACATTTACAACGTTTGGAATCATCTTGTGAAACTGCGATGTAGAATTCCAATAATTTTACTAAAAACGTATACTATCAAAATATCTACTTTATTTATTTATATATTATTCTTAATGAAGTATTTATCTCTAATTGTAGTGTAGTCTTGATTCAGTACAGTTGATAATGACGCTGTTTCATTAAAAAAAAAAAAAAGGGCCCAGCATGGCCTAGCGCGTTAAGGCGTGCGCTTCGTAATCTGAGGGTCGCGGGTTCGCGCCCGAGTCGCGCCAAACATGCTCGCCCTCCCAGCCGTGAGGGCGTTATATAGTCACGGTCAATCCCACTATTCGTTGGTAAAAGAGTAGCCCAAGAGTTAGCGGTGGGTGGTGATGACTAGCTGCTTTCCCTCTAGTCTTACACTGCTAAATTAGGGACGGCTAGCACAGATAGCCCTCGAGTAGCTTTGTGCGAAATTCCAAAACAAACAAACAAATTCATTAAAAAAAAACTTGGAAATGAGTGCCGAAAAGAGAAAGAGAGACTTTGTCATTTAGTTTTCTAAATAAATGAGACACAAATAGATTATAAATACGTCGACGTAAATAGAGCGTTGAGTAATGACAAATATCTTAGAATCACCAGGACAGAAAATTAAAGGAAGTAATAATTACCAGCGAGTGTAATTTTAATATCCTTCACGCCTGACTTCTTGTTTTAATGTGTAAGGCTAGAGCTAGCATAAATGAAAGCAATCAGAACCGATGTACAGTCTTGTTGTAAACAATTAAATTGGAAACTATATTTACTGTTTATGTCTGCGACTGGTGTAACTGTCCATGTATTAGCTTGAAATTAATAAACTCTAAAATAAGTTAACTATTTTAACAGTAAGTATACGGAGAGTTAATTTTACATTATATGAAAGGTCTGTAGGTAGTAATGTAGTGACGTGTCACACAGATACGAGCCGTGGCATCACAGGAGACATGTTTCGCACCTAACGTTCATTAACCTCTCTCTCACCCTGGTGAAGATCCCTTTTTCCCTATATTGTCTTGTTATCGCAAAAAAACAACAACAACATAGAACTCACTACCTATTGTAAATATAAATATTAACATCTTAACAACTCAAGAAAAGGTGTTACTGTGTCTTAAGAAAATCCAGAACAGTCTCCAGAATGCCTTGAAAAAAAATACACGTTTGACTTATCATTTGCTGTCTAGTGTTTAAAAGAACTCCCAGAATTATCACCTGAATATTTTTAGAAATCCTACACATCTTACTGCTAGCTTGGAATGTAGAAAAAATATATATCATTTACTGCTGTTTTTACTTGTCATGAAAAAAAAAAACAGAATTGATTATTGATTGTTATCTTGCTTGCTAAGAAAATGCAGTTTTGATTACTTACTGCTATTGTAGTACTGGTTCTTATTTTGGGATACTAGTGAAATTGAGAACTTGATAAGGGTTGTTTGCAAACAAAAACATGTTAGTGAGTGTTAACTTGGCATCATAATGATATACAGGAATTATTACTGACAAAAATGACTACTGAGTGCCATCGTAACGTCCTAAGAAAATTCTGAACTGGATACTTAATGCTTACTCTGCAAGTAAACTCTAAACTAGCTTTTCACTGATAACTTAGAGCTATATACCGAACCTTGTTTTAAAATGCTAATAAAATTCAGAACAGGCTTATGGTAGTTAGACCAAACTCTAAGATACAATTTTAAAAAATATACTTTGGCATGATCAAAACAACAGTAAACTAGCTTCAGATTATTGTCTTAGTATCTTAAGATAATCACCAAAAAATACATTTCTTTATTTGACCTCGTAAAAAATAATAATAGTAGGTTTTTATTGTTGTTATGATATTTTCGAAAAAGGTACTAGTTATTTATTATTTTCTTTGTATCTTTCATAAAACTCAATAATGGCCTCTAAGTATATTGCTTTGGTATCTTACAATAATTAATAAAAGGATATCTATTGTTCGCGACAATCTATAAAATGATACTTATTGCTTGCTTGGAAATATTAGGAAAACGTACACTGACCACTGGTTTTTTATTGTACTCTTAAAGAAAAACCAACATTGGTTATTAACTGTTATGTTGTTTAACTATAAAATCATTTCTGACTTTGACTAACTAGTAACTATACATAATGAAAAATAAACTTCATTCTCGTCTACCAATTATAAATTACCTTGTAGAGCTGAGAACATTCTACATTTCCAGGTAATATTTTAAAATTTATCACAGAAGAAATAGCTGCTCTTTCAGTTTGAAGATTGTGCTTAGTTATTGTGAGTGATAAAGTTTTGTCTTTCTCTTCTAACGTTTATTGATAGTTTTCTGTGGGGCTATCTGTGCTCTGCCCACTACGGATATCAGTAATCGGTTTCCAGCGTTGTAAGTTCGCAGATATGCCGCTGAGCCACTGATAGACCAGAATAAAAAATCGTAACTCTATTAGTATTGACATCCAACTAGAAAACTGACAAGAAGATAACAGTATGAAAATCACGTTTTAGATTAATAATCACTCGTTTTATACTTCCTATTTAGTTAAGGCCCGGTAAGCCCAGGTGGGCTTAGGTGTTCGACTCGTAATCTGAGGGTCGAGGGTTCGAATCCCCGTCGCACCAAATATGCTTGCCATTTCAGCCGTGGGGGCGTTATTATGTGACTGTCAATCCCACTATTCATTGGTATAAGAGTAGCACAAAAGCTGGCGGTGAGTGGTGATGACTAGATACCTTCCCTCTAGTCTTACACTACTAAATTAGGGACGGCTAGCGCAGATAGCCCTTGTGTAGTTTTATGCGAAATTAAAAAAAAAAAATCCTTTTCCATTTCAGGAATTATTTTTTCTAGCACACTCCCAAAAACTTTAAAGGAGGATACATATACTTCAATCAGTTAGGTCAGTTACGTATCGTCTCTATTTAAAACGGTTCAGAAAGTAAATTTAAGATAAATCTGAAAGATCCGTGAAATCAGTGTTTTATTCAATAGAATAGTTTTTGAATACAATTCCAAAACATTTACGAGTATATCAAACTTTAAACTTATGACTCTTTTTGAAAATAAGTCTTCGCTTTATTGTAATGAAATAAGGCACGCTAACTTTTTATGTCATTTTATAGGTTCTATAATCAGAGTTCACCCAGTATCTGCTTATGTGAAATTTATAAAAAACCGTTAGCCAAATGTAATATTTCTAAGCGTTCTGATTTTCTAATTCGAAAGTAGCGAAGTGAAAAACCTTATTTTGGAACCTTAGTGTTGCTATCGTCTTGTACACAAAGATAGTAATCAAAACGTGGGTTGTATTCATATACTTTGCATTGCCTCTCGTGTGTAAATATTCCAAGTGTTCCTTCATATTGTAGTCGCCACCTGTCAGGATCTCAGAAACAATTATTAAAAATTGAAGAAATGTAGAATTAAATGGAGCAGAAGAGCAAATTATCAGAACTTATGTATAGCACGTGTCCGTTGATAAATAGAAGAGACCCCTGAGTTTCATTACGATGTTCTAAAACTTGCTTCTCCCCTAAGATACACGCACATAGCTAACAATATATCAACAAGGGTGACAACATATAAACATAGAAATAAAACTATGAAGTATACGCTGTATGATAATACAAAATCTGTTGTATATGCTCTGTCCACCGCAGCGAATAGAAACCCGGATTTTAATATTGTATGTCAGGAATCTTTCAGCTGGGCCCCTAGAGCTCGTAAATAAGAAAACTGTAATATTAATTTCAACAAATGAAGATTTCTAAGTGAATATATTTAAATTACTAACTTAATATGGTAATAAACAAATAGTTATCTAACATTTTAACATGTTTTATTAACTTAGTGATTTAGCGGAAATTACGAAGACTTATAATGCTCGAAACCAGTGTTCGATACTCGCTGTGGACAGAGGCCGCTTACTTTGTTGGTATATTCTAAATTCATTTTGAACACACTTCATATATAATACAGTATCACTTTTAAATGTAAGAGGTTTAAACTTTCAAAAATCACATTTATTTTATCAAAATTTAGCTTTAATTATTAGTCCATTTAAAGTTCGCTCGTGGTTAACACACGTGAGCTTCAAGGTGACTCAAACAAAATGAATTAGGGGTGTTAGTACTATGTCAAATAGAGATAATCTAAGAAACATATCTGACAGGGGTTTGGTAACTTATATCTTTAAAATTAAGGGCTCAATCCTATGGATGGGTACAATGTGCATAAACCAATGTACAAACTTGTACTTATCAAATAAACAAAAGTCAATAAATATAAGTAATTCATATTTTCACACATAAGACGCCCATAATCATTTTTATGTTTCTTCAGTGCATGATATTTTTCCGAACATGTTAATCATAAAACAAAAATCAGTTATGTCGTCTCAAAATTATGTTATCAGTAGTATAATGACCAGTTCTGTTTCCTTATTCCTATCATCATAAACTTTTAAATAAAGCAAACCCCATCAAAACGAAAACGCGAAAATCGTAAAGTTTTATGAGAATCCTTGATTACGAATTTCCCAAGTAACAATTACAACTTCTACCCTGCATTAATTTACGACACTGAAAGATATTTACATTTCTCTCTCATCAGTTGTTTCCTACTTATTGTCTGCCTATTCATCTATGTATTTTCTTACCTATCTACACATATGCACATGCATCTATTTACTTATACACATAAATAAATGAACGACACACTTAGCTAAAAAAGCAACGCCCATCACACTCACAGAGTATTATTAGCATTTGAAATAACAACTACTTAGAAATTCCTGTTTCTCCGCACTTTTTTCAAGAGATAATGGTATACTATTAGAGGTGTTTGCTTTCATAGTTTTGTAAATACAATTTTGATATATACATCATGATAAAATATGTTTTTTTTTCGTAGTATAAAGAACAAGTTTTTGGGAGTTCTATTGCACAACACACCAAACATGCTCGCCCTTTCAGCCGTGGGGGCGTTATAATGTACGATCAATCCCACTATTTGTTGGTAAAAGAGTAGCCCAAGTGTTGGCGATGGGTGGTGATGACCAGCTGCCTTCTTTCTAGTCTTCCACTGCTAAACTACGTACAGCTAGCGCAGAGAGCCCTCGTGTAGCTTTGCGCGAAATTAAAACAAACAAACAAACAATCTATTGCACAGAATTAACTTTTAACTTATTTGTCCGACATCCTCCAACGTAGCCATGTAAACTGCTCTATTAAAAATCTGGAGCTGTAAAATAAATTGCTTCGGAAACGAAAGATACCTCAAGATTAGGTTATTACCAGACATTTTGTAGGAACTTTAGAAAACCTTCATTTTATGACCTTTTTTCAACTGTCTTGCTGGACTCTAAAATTCCTTTTTTGTGTGCGCTCGCAGTACCTTAAAATATTTTGATGACATTGAAATTGATTTACGTTTCGTATTTTCCCAGAATTGATTTGCCGTGTCTTTCGACTTACACACATCGATTTTCCAAATAGAAGTGTCCCTTTTGTTTTGGAATTTTACTTGCGGATAGAAATGTTAGTAGGCCTCTTACTTTGCAGTCTGCGTGTTCAAGGACAACAAACTGTTAATCTTTAACGCAGATCTACTGGAATTCATACATTTTCGATATTTAAATTACACTACTGTTACTTGTTGGAAGATGTCCTTTAAGCAATACTGCTACTTGTTGGAAGATGTCCTTTAAGCAATACTGTTACTTGTTGGAAGATGTCCTTTAAGTAATACTGTGACTTGTTGGAAGATGTCCTTTAAGTAATACTGTTACTTGTTGGAAGATGTCCTTTAAGCAATACTGTTACTTGTTGGAAGATGTCCTTTAAGCAATACTGTTACTTGTTGGAAGATGTCCTTTAAGCAATACTGTTACTTGTTGGAAGATGTCCTTTAAGTAATACTGTTACTTGTTGGAAGATATCCTTTAAGCAATACTGTTACTTGTTGGATGATGTCCTTTAAGTAATACTGTTACTTGTTGGAAGATGTCCTTTAAGTAATACTGTTACTTGTTGAAGATGTCCTTTAAGCAATACTGTTACTTGTTGAAGATGTCCTTTAAGCAATACTGTTACTTGTTGGAAGATGTCCTTTAAGCAATACTGTTACTTGTTGGAAGATGTCCTTTAAGCAATACTGTTACTTGTTGGAAGATGTCCTTTAAGTAATACTGTTACTTGTTGGAAGATGTCCTTTAAGCAATACTGTTACTTGTTGGAAGATGTCCTTTAAGTAATACTGTGACTTGTTGGAAGATGTCCTTTAAGTAATACTGTTACTTGTTGGAAGATGTCCTTTAAGCAATACTGTTACTTGTTGGAAGATGTCCTTTAAGCAATACTGTTACTTGTTGGAAGATGTCCTTTAAGCAATACTGTTACTTGTTGGAAGATGTCCTTTAAGTAATACTGTTACTTGTTGGAAGATATCCTTTAAGCAATACTGTTACTTGTTGGATGATGTCCTTTAAGTAATACTGTTACTTGTTGGAAGATGTCCTTTAAGTAATACTGTTACTTGTTGAAGATGTCCTTTAAGCAATACTGTTACTTGTTGGAAGATGTCCTTTAAGCAATACTGTTACTTGTTGGAAGATGTCCTTTAAGCAATACTGTTACTTGTTGGAAGATGTCCTTTAAGCAATACTGTTACTTGTTGGAAGATGTCCTTTAAGTAATACTGTTACTTGTTGGAAGATGTCCTTTAAGCAATACTGTTACTTGTTGGAAGATGTCCTTTAAGCAATACTGTTACTTGTTGGAAGATGTCCTTTAAGCAATACTGTTACTTGTTGGAAGATGTCCTTTAAGCAATACTGTTACTTGTTGGAAGATGTCCTTTAAGCAATACTGTTACTTGTTGGAAGATGTCCTTTAAGCAATACTGTTACTTGTTGGAAGATGTCCTTTAAGCAATACTGTTACTTGTTGGAAGATGTCCTTTAAGCAATACTGTTACTTGTTGGAAGATGTCCTTTAAGTAATACTGTTACTTGTTGGAAGATGTCCTTTAAGCAATACTGTTACTTGTTGGAAGATGTCCTTTAAGCAATACTGTTACTTGTTGGAAGATGTCCTTTAAGCAATACTGTTACTTGTTGGAAGATGTCCTTTAAGCAATACTGTTACTTGTTGGAAGATGTCCTTTAAGCAATACTGTTACTTGTTGGAAGATGTCCTTTAACTTGTTGGAAGATGTCCTTTAAGCAATACTGTTACTTGTTGGAAGATGTCCTTTAAGCAATACTGTTACTTGTTGGAAGATGTCCTTTAAGCAATACTGTTACTTGTTGGAAGATGTCCTTTAAGCAATACTGTTACTTGTTGGAAGATGTCCTTTAAGCAATACTGTTACTTGTTGGAAGATGTCCTTTAAGCAATACTGTTACTTGTTGGAAGATGTCCTTTAAGCAATACTGTTACTTGTTGGAAGATGTCCTTTAAGCAATACTGTTACTTGTTGGAAGATGTCCTTTAAGCAATACTGTTACTTGTTGGAAGATGTCCTTTAAGCAATACTGTTACTTGTTGGAAGATGTCCTTTAAGCAATACTGTTACTTGTTGGAAGATGTCCTTTAAGCAATACTGTTACTTGTTGGAAGATGTCCTTTAAGCAATACTGTACTTGTTGGAAGATGTCCTTTAAGCAATACTGTTACTTGTTGGAAGATGTCCTTTAAGCAATACTGTTACTTGTTGGAAGATGTCCTTTAAGCAATACTGTTACTTGTTGGAAGATGTCCTTTAAGCAATACTGTTACTTGTTGGAAGATGTCCTTTAAGCAATACTGTTACTTGTTGGAAGATGTCCTTTAAGTAATAAAATATTCAACCATCCTAGTTCTTAAACGACCTTTATGAGTTTTCCGTGTCCAGACTTGACCGCCTGATTTTTTTAATCTATAAATAATAAGAATTTTGACCTACAATCTCAATCACTGCACATTTTTGTCTTTCAATAACCAAACAAAGGAAAATAAATTACGCAAGAGAACTTAGTTAACCGTGCTGCCTGGTACGTGGTTTCACAGGTGAAAAGACGGGAAAGAATAATATGGTATCGACCTGGCCAGCACCCGCTGCACCTAGTGTTCTGCTATTGATCGGATGCCGTAGTTTAAACCTCGACAGGAAAATTCTAAGATGCTGATTATATGCAAGCTCAGGTTTGACGATTCGTTATTCGGATCTAAAACCGCTCTTTAAAATGCATCTTTTCTCTGCTTTCACTTGTTTAAGTAAAGAAATATACACAAACATTTCCGCTCCAAAGTAAAAAAGCATATATAGAACTGAAAGACATAGCGACTACTTGTCAACAGACAAACCAAATATAAAACAAAAAATTTCATTGGCGTTTTCGAACATATTTAAATACAAGCAACTGGTAATTTCGAAATTACGCTAAATCAACTGGTGAATACTAGTAAGAATTGGTATATGTATACAACAATAAAATCCGCCAATAAGAAGCAAGTATTATATTGGTGATATTAAATAACTCAAAAAGGGGTTCATTCTAATAAACATTCACGTTCTACACTTGAAAAGAGATGTGGTCCATAAACTGTCACTTTTATATTTTTATTTTAAAAAACCGTTCAATAATCTTCCAGTAGTTGTTTCAAAGTAAGTTTGCTCAAGGAATGTGCTTAAAAACTAGTTTTTACTAGAATTAAATAGAGAAGCAGCAGTTTTAAGCCGTAATACAAGTTTCTTAATGTTAACGTTAGTTGGTTTTCTTTTATTTAACTACTGAAGATATTTTGTTTGTCCAATAACTAACTCCAATCGAAGAAAGAATGTTATGTTCACTTTTGTAAATTTGAAGTACAACTCCGGGAAAACTATCGTGAAGGTCATTAACTGTTTGTACAGTGAAGTCGCCTTTACGGCGGTGAATTGTGGTTACCCCGAGTGATGTGAATCGCGAGCATGGTTACAAAGTATCAATCTAGAAACATAAGCCTACCTCCGAATCCTCCTCTGCCGAAGCACTCATGGTGAGACTGAAACACGTAGTTTTTTCCCGTCAAACAACTAAGGATTGAAGATACTAGGGCGGCTCCCATAGAGAAGATTTCACGATGGTTTTCACACCAACAGCACTTTGGAGGCACTGGCGCCACAATGGCTCTGTTCAAAATGTGAAGAGCAGAAAAACTGACAGTTCGAGCGTCACCATGACAACAATGTCGTAGCTCTCACGAGACCACCACCAAAATGATTAACGAAATCCCGTATAGTAGGTCTATGATACAAGATTGGGTGTTTCATAGGCAATAAAACTTCAACGCGATTGGCTAATATTTGTATTCCAGTGAATGCTTCCCACTTAGTAGAATGAGAGCTGCCTAAAATAATAGTAATATGGAAAAGTGAAATGTCTGTTATGCTAGATACGTCACGTTACAGTTGGCGAGTTTAATGTGGCGCTATCTATGGTTCAGTTAATTAACTAAAATAGAACTTCTTTTAAAATCCAGGTAAATAACTGCACACAACGGCTAAAACAATCAAATTCACTATGGAATGAAACGTTTATTTTCAGTTTATTTCAATTATTTTTAAGAAATTTTACTGTTTTTTTTCAAAATTAAAAAGAAGAATAAACAAATGGTTAGACTGAATCCTGTCACAAATATGCTCACCATTTTAGTAGTGGAGGCGTGATAATGTACCAGTCAATCCTACTATTCATTGGTAAAAGAATAACCAAAGACTTGACAGTGGATGGTATTGTCTAACTGTCTTTCCTCTAATGTATCATTTCAAAAGAGTTAGCTAGCACAGATAGCTTTGCGAGAAATTCAACAAACCAAGAAAACATAGTCTTCTAATATATGGGATGTAAAGACAGTCAGTCATTGAAAATACGTTTGCTACACAAATACACGGTGCCCTTTAAGAGAATACGCCTGTAAAGAGTGCACTCTGTTAATCTTTAAATTGCCGAGTTGTTTTCTAATGTTCACTGTCAGTAAAACCCACATACTGAGTAATTTTTACACTGCTGCAATATTTAGTGTAAAACATTTACAAAAGATTGTGTGAAATGATTCTTTTTCTACATAATTAGTTGGTTGAAAGGCAGTGTTGTTGGTTGAGCTATTTGTTGTTAAGCACAGAGCTGTGCAATTGGCTATTTCTGGTGTGCCAACTGCAGGCATCAAACCCAAAATTTAATGTCCTAACTGCACAAGTTACCACTGAACTACTAGGTTATTCTATTATCAGGATTTTATAATGAGCAGATCGTAGACCCACAATCAGTTTGACACATAAATAGTTCAAGAATCTGTTGAACCAATGGTGAAAATTCTATTGCTTTTCGAGTTATAAGTTTCGAGTTAGATTATTTGTTTATTTCAGAATTTTTGCATATAATCAATTTTAATTCTGAATTGACATACTAAAGGGTTTTGATTTGTTTTGAATTTTTATAAGCTGAAAAATATTATACTATATTTAGTCACTTATTGTTTATTAATATGCCACTCGATTCCATGAAGGAATATGGGGCCGCAATCGCTTGCGGATTCATTAACAGGCTGGTTTTTTAAGTGAGCAGATTGTTAGCCTACTGCACAACCCCCAACCAGGAGGAGAAACCTGAGCCGTCCCTAATTTTGCAGTGTAAGACTAGAGGGAAGACAGCTAGTCATCACCACCCACCGCCAACTTTTAGGCTACTCTTTTACCAACGAATAGTGGAATAACCGTCAAATATAACGCCCCCACGGCTAAAAGGGTGAGCATGTTTGGTGTGACAGGGATTCGAACTCACGACCCTCAGATTACGAGTCGAGTGTCTAAACAATCTGGACATGCTGGGTCTGTATTAAACGGAAAGCAGATAATCAACAGCATTCACCGCCAACTCTAGGGTTAAATTTGATTCTCTGACTGCGCAGTGAGGCTTGATCGTCACTCTTAAAGTACACTCACGATCCCACTTTTAGATTCACAGTCTGAATATGCTAACCACGCCTGGACCACAGTGAAATATTATTTTTGAAAGGAACTTTAATTAATAATAGTTTTATTTAACTTGAAAATAATTAACAGAAATCGATATTATTTTTATAAATTTGCACTCGATTTTGATGGCTTCTCAATCCACTATAGGTTAATAAAATATTGATAGCTGGTTGAAGACGATTACGCATTATTTTTGGCACGTCTTTTTTCCTTCTGTTGTGTTGCAATATGAAACATGTTTTCAGAATTATGATAAAAATCTATACCCTTATATTGTTAGAATATCTAAAATATATACAGTTTATTAAACCGTGTACATTAACCAAGCTGATGTTATGGATAATTTTTATATTTCTCTTTTTACTGCTGCTTCCCAAGTGGGAGTAGGTGTCTGTAATTAGTTGGTGTAAATGTCAACAATAGATAAACATTACACAAACCATTTATTTTAAAATAATATACATTCAAAAGAAGTATGTACATGTGTTTGTTACATTGTGATCAAATCCAGAATTTTAAATAATTTTATCTTTTTGAGCTTCATAACGACATATCTGCCTACTTGTAACACTAGAATCTGAGTTTCGATACTTTTAGTAGGAAGAGTACAGATAGCCCAATGTGTTACTTTGTGCTTAACTTCTAAAAATAAATTATCACTGTTTATTTTTTTTAAGATTTCGCTCTGGTTCTTCATATAAATACGACCACCTATTGAATCTAACAACGTTCGTTTCTAAACCTTACATTTCACAGCTGTAGCTATATAATCAGTGCTGTGCCCAACACGAGTATCGTAACTCGGCTTCTAGCAGTGTGAGTCAGCAGACATACTGCTGTGCTACTGGTTGTAGCTACTCTTTAAGTGCTTACAATAGCATTCATATCGAGCAACTATGTTTCCCATTGATTTTCTAAAGGAAGCTTTCACTTGTTTATACTTTAAACTTGAAAATAAAGAAAACCTAGTCTGCTTGTCTTTATCACAAGCGGTGATAACATATCTTTCAAACTAAATCATTTTATTTCCGACTGATTTATAAAATGGTACATTTGTTTGTTTATACTCTTAGTAAATAAAAACTAGTTAACTCTTTCGCTGTTATGAGGCTGAAGTTTAATGTACTATGTTATTCTCCTCCATTGTACACACCCATCGGCGACAAAAAAAATGGTTTTATCACATTCAGTACAGACATCACAACTGATTCTATGATTTAGTTTTAGTTTTCATATTGCGTTAAATTATACGAAATCTCAACACACTTTAAAGGAAATTTTACTTTTACTTATACCCTAGGAATATGGATGCTGTATATAAACCTTGCATTAGCCCTTGATAAATTTATCTTTTCGAAAAATTAAAATTATCTTTAAAACGAATCACGTATAACGGATGACATTTCTTGAATGGATAGACATGACAATAAAGATATTGAATGTGTAATGTAAAGAACGATTTAGAACTAATATTTTATGTAAAATTTTGTATTCGCTAAAAGCAGTAACATCGACTGCTGAAAAAACTGAAATACCACATCCCACTTACAAGATATTTAAAGAAATTTACAGTATCTGTCGAAAATCTAGGACCAAAGAAACAACACGTTAGTTTTCATGAACGGCGACGAGAGAAATGTGATTTTGCATTAATTAAGCATGATAATGTATGTTTAAGATATAACAAACTCATTCAATAACATTGAAAGAAGGCCCGGCACGGCCAAGTGGTTAAGACATTCGACTCGTAATCCGAGAAACAATGTGTTAAAATAAAACACTGTAAAGATGTTAAACAAAAGTGAATTCAAATTATTCAAGTATTTTTGGATAACCCATAGAATTTTTCTTTCTTTCAGCAGCTCGATTGTCATTAAGCATTTTAAAACTATCATTTTATGTACATTAACCACACACATATAAAATAAGAATGGATGATATAAACAAAACCTTTTTCTAATCTTCAATAATCCCACCCAGCGTGATTAATGGAAAACGGGATGAAGCTGTTTCATTTCCTGCTGAAGCTCTTTTGATATATTGATTTAATAGTTCCCCTTGTTTAAATGAAGATTAACTTAAGTCGTTATTCCTTTAATTTGACTGGCAAAAATTTCGTATTGGTGGGACTAAACATGAATTTATAACAATAAGATTAAGCGAGTGATACACGTGATGAGTGTACATGGCCTTACTTTACGTATCTCAAATTTGTCTTCGGACATCATATATTTTGCTAGCTATTGTGGATACTCCATGACATCTTTAACTATGCAGTTCACATAGAGAGAATCCGACATCAGTGAATATTTTTGTAATTGTGCATACACTATCTGTTGCTCTAATCCTCTGCAGATGAATGCTTCCATAATTGCACAGTTGTCATCTACAAAGCAAAGACAAATTGGTAACATTACACATTGTGAG
Source organism: Tachypleus tridentatus (assembly GCF_004210375.1). Lineage (NCBI taxonomy): Eukaryota > Metazoa > Arthropoda > Merostomata > Xiphosura > Limulidae > Tachypleus > Tachypleus tridentatus. The sequence continues at coordinate 87,431,682 of NC_134834.1, read as the reverse complement.
AAGACATTTCATCAACAAGAACAGAGTAGAATTCAACCTTTTTTACTCATCAGTAACTTTTACTCGAATTAGATCATATCCCATGACATTTATGATGTTATTTGCTGAAAGGGAAGATCAAGATGTTGCCTTTTTCTTTGTTCATTGGTTTAGGATGATATAAATGGGTTCTCAGTATTTTATTATTTTCAGCAAAGGTAAAAAAAAATGTTAGAATATTTGAATAATTTACATTTTCGGTATTGCCACGAAATGCCAAGCAATAATTTTTTAAAAGCAAAATAACACCAACTATTTGTTGAAGAATATGTTTATTCTGCGTTATACGTGATTGAAGGGTACTGTTGGTAAAAATATCAATTGTACTGGACAATAGATGTTCAATGGAAACATTCCAAGTATCAGCAGTCTGCAGAGATCACGATGATAAACAAGTGTAGAATGGCTGCTTAAAGTATCGCTAACTTTGACCCAGTTGTTAAATTATTTGTTGACGTGTACTACTTTATTCAATCCACTATACACTGGAAAGAAGGTAATACAAGAACCACAAAAAAATGGCATCCAATTTTTGGCAACATTATAACCATGGACATCTTTCAATCCAAGCTATTTTAAATTTGATTTTATACCCATAAGAAAAAGTTGTAGAAATAACTCTTGGTTATGCCACATACTTATCAAGATAATAATACTTTTCAGCATTTAATAAATTACTAATAGCTTGACATTTTACTTCAAGTGATTTTTGCTGGTGTCAGTAAATTGCCAATGTCAATGCACGGTTCAATGTCTACAGAAATACCATGACAAATCTCTGAAGAATCTATCATTGTAGTGCAATGGTGATGATCCAGTAAGAATGGATTTAAAACAGTTTGAAGCTCAAGTAGAACAGTTTGTATACCACCAGTGTTGTCGTCACATCTCACGAGCTTCACATTCATTGCTGGCACCAGGAAAATCTGAAATGATGACAGGGCTGTGTCATCAGAAGTGTCCGAAAACCAAAATACATAATAATTTTATATATCCAGATGATCAGTATATAGTTTCAATATTACCTTGTTTCTGTTACTTGTCTGTATATAGACGAATTATATTATTAGGCATAGATATTCATTAATTAAACACAAACTTTGTAATTTAAAATATCATACATATGGATAGTAAAAAACAAATCAACTGTTCTAGTTGCTTGTTAAAGGTTATATTAGTTACTGAAGCAACAACGCTAAGTAGTACCATACCTTGATTATCATGTAACAATTTTTCATTTACTAGTAAAGAACATTCGTTATATCACTACAGTTATTTTCACGTAGGCACCTCACCCTGTTCAGCAAGAAGTGTTGAAGATCTATTTTATATATCGTATACTGCGTAGTCATGTAGTCATATTCCTATAGAGTGTAGTTTCCAAACTGGTTCTAGATTAGTACGATTCTCAGGTTTTGTTTAGAATTTCGTGCAAAGCTACACTAGGATTATCTGTGCTAGCCATCCCTAATTTAGTAGTGTAAGACTAGAGGGAAGGTAGCTAGTCATCAACACCCACCACAAACTCTTGGGCTACTTTTTTACCAACGAATAGTGGGATTGAGCGTAACATTATAACGCCCCCACGGCTGAAAGAGCGAGCCTGTTTCGTGTGACGGGGATTCGAACCTGCGACTCTCAGATTACGAGTCGAGTACCTTAACCACCTGGCTATGCCGGGCCTCAGTTCTCAGATTCTTGTTGTGATTGTTGATCGAGTAAAACGTACTTGTTCTGCCGGAAAAAATCGTTGAGTTCGAAATCACTTAAACAGGTGGAGCTGTGAACATCACCAAGCATATAGGTGTGCAGGTGACCAGCAACCACATAGCAACAAACGGAAGTGTGGCGAAGGCTTGAGAGGAAACTGCCTTGAGGGTTCCTGTCAACTCTCTTATTTCAACTTAAGACACACCAACAGAAACTTCTTCTACAAACAACAATAAAGTATTGACATGGTAGAGATGCAGCATAACATCAATGTCATAACACTTCCTTAAAACAACACCTGGTAAGATCCACGTGGCTCAGTTTAACAAACTTCTAAGGTATAGTTCCGGACTAAATTCCTCAAGCGTAGTGGCCAAAAAAAATCGTTTAAAAGTATATAACAAAGAAAGAAATTAAACTGTCCAAGAAAATAAAAGGCCAACCAAAGACAAACACAGTAGATAGTGAAAGAAATACAAGCACGGCCATCGAGATGACCGACGTTGGTACTGAACTTCAAATCAGTATTGACCAATTAAAACGAAAACAACTAGACCATCCTAAACCCACTAATATACACAGAGAAAACAATATCAACCGGGACACTGGAACATTTACACTAGCTCAAGAAACACACATACAGAAACATAGATTGTCATATTAGTTACAAAGAGAAAACACAGAGAAACAAAACAGTAACATTCAGTCACGAGATAACAGAATATACACACAAAAGTCTAAACACTCTGTCACTAAAGAAGGTATACTGGCAACATACAAAGAACCGCACCTGGTGTCTGAAATTCTACGACATAAACATGACGTCAAACTTGCAACAATTAAATCTTTAGCCCAGCACAGTGTTTTTTTTTCAGAGGTGTTAAACAGTCTTCTCAAAGAATGGCTTTTGGATGACTTCAGACCAGAATATATTACACCACATGTACCAGGAGTAAAATTAAATGTGAAAACCTTTGTTATCAAAAGAATTCCCTACAGTCAATTCCAAGAGAACAGAAAAATAAGAAAACTTGGTACAAGTGCACATTCCAGTAATCTAGGGTGTGATCTCAAACGGTGTCATTCTCTAGCATCAGAGATTTCAGACAGAAACACCTGTCCTTATTGAAACGAAATGTTACAATTGCCAGCGTTACGAAAACGTTTCGGCAACCTATAAATACAGCCCACGAACGCGTGGGCTGTGGTGAATAACGCCATTTATCAGAATGGCAAAAAAAAACATGCTCACCCTTTCATTAGCAAAAGAGTAGCCCAGGAGTTGGCGGTGGGTGGTGATGACTAGCTGCCTTCCATGTGATCTTACACTACTAAATTAGGGACAGCTAGCCCTCGTGTAGCTTTGCACGAAATTCAAAACAAATCAAAAACATTTATGAAAAAAAGATAAACCCCCAGAAAACTGCAAAAAATACATTGTACATCACAAGTGGAAATTGGTTGCAAAATAGGACAAAGTTTTGGTGTGATTAAATTAGTAGAAGAATAAACTGGCGATTTGTTACTGAGCACAAAATGAAAAGGCCTTTAGAATGCAGCACAGAAAATTTAGAAAGGTTATTTTTAGGGCTTTTCAGTTGCCACGTTATTTATGTAACAGAAAATGAAGTTTCACAAATATCACAGAAGAAAATGTGTACTATTTTCAGTATTCATAGAATTTATTGACACCAATTTTGTGATATGAAGGTTCCTGCATTGTATGGACAGGAGTATCCCAAGAGACCTGCATCCAGTCTTACGCATTGTTTTTTTTCAGAATATGGAGAATGTGGCTATAGTTCATGCTCTATCTACGAAGTTGCCTAACTCTGCATTCACAGTTTTCCATTATGTGGTGAAGTGTAGTCTTGGAAACACATGTTTAAGTACAGTAGAAAATTTGTCAAACTTGTATTGTCTTGGAAGCACAGGTCTACATAGAATGTTTACCAAACTTTTGTTAGTCTGAAAGTGCAAGTCTATATAAAGTGCAGAGTTTGCCAGGTCTGCATATTGTGGAGCATCTTGTCAATCTTACGTATTTAGATTTGTGTTGTTATCCTTGACAGGAGCACGTTACACAAGTTTATTTTTTAACACAAAGCTACACAATGAGTTATTTGTACTGTTACAATAGAAACTGCGATGTTGGTTAACATGTAATCTTGATCATTATGGCAATTCCCGATCAATAAGAATGGTGGGGGGACAACAGTTCCAAGAACAATGGAAATTCTAGAAACTTCATTCTTGTAAATTCATTCATCCTCTAGTAACGGTGGTGTCCTCTCAAAATGCACCACTGCATAAAGCCATTAAGAATATCATTTGAAAATTCATTTTAAAAGTCTATTCTGTATGGGACACTGATGTGTAACTTTAACAAAAAATATGTTCATTTTCAAAGACTTGTCTTTTAAAAAGTTTGTAAAGCCATGTGACAACTTCATGTGTTATTCAAATAAAACAGCAGAATTAAATATACATAAAACATTATTATAAAAAACACAAAATTTCAATATGGATTTTGAGCTTCAACCAATAAACACACATTTTATTTATTAAGCTTCATGTACATACATTGACACATCATGTATTACAAATCAATAACACAAGCTTAAAACACTCCACCCTCATCTCCTGTGGCACAGAAGCATATCAGCAAATATACAAAGCTAGAAATTAGGTTTCAATACCCATGTTGAGCACAGTACAAATAGCTATTATGTAGCTTTGTGAAATATAACTTGTCCCCAATTTTGACCTGATAGACTAGTTACCACCACCAATAACTCTTAGGATACTTTTGTATGATTGACCATCACCCATAAAGTGCACCTTTACCCCAAAGTTTGAAGCATGTTTATTACAGCAATGGGACATGAACTGCAAGTTCTTCAATTTACAGTTCAAATTCAGTTAGTTTTTACCTTCTAATTTGTGAGTAAAATGTTTTCATTACTAATGGTTTCAATAAACCCTCTAAATATTAGTTTTTGAGTAAAAAAGGAGAATTTTACTAATGAACACTAATTCCAACAGTTACCATTCAACACGTTAGTGAAATAAACATTCTAGCAAAATATGACAGAAAAATGCAAACAACCCATCCCAGTCAGTGTTTGTAACGTGCATTTTATTAGTTTTTTACTATACATTTATAAGTTGAGGTTTGCATGAAAATCTATTAAACAATTATTATTTATCCATTTACATAAAAACAATTTTACATACACATATCTACATATAAAGGCTAGTTTCTTGTATACCTGACAGATTAGTGAAATTTGCTAATCAATGAATGATTAACCTAATTAACCAACTACATTCAACTAATCAATTATTATCAAATGAGCCTAACCTAATTGGCAAAATCCAGAGGATTAACATTTTTGCAAGCCATGATACTAAGTGATTAAGTTGAACAACTTTTTGTTAATCAAAATTAATTACAAGAAATCATAATGGCAATATTTCAATTACTTTGATAGTTGAAATAATGAAAAATAGTAACATTAACTTTGATGAACAGGTTGTTTTCAGGATGTTAATTTCATAGTATGTTTCAAACGACTATTCTGATATAATGGATGCTCTTAGATAATTGAGTTAATTACAGAGTTCTAGAATGATGTTAATCAGCATTCTAAAGTAACAATTTCAAGAAAACTGAGTCCAGCTAGTGTAAATATTCAATCATAAGATAAAGGTGCAAATCATTGATAAAGATTTTGTATTGTGCGTGCGTGCGTGTGTTAACATGATTAACCATTTACGTTTTCAAAATGCATTATTTCACTAAAAATGTTAAAACTTATATTGAAACAAAAGCAAAATAACTATTCTGTTTACAAGTGGAACTTAATAAATTATATTTGTTGGTTTAGGCCACAATCACATCCTCCTGAATAATTCCTTGTTCTCTCAAAATATTCATTTTGACATTAAGCCTTCTAAACGTACAATAATCGAACTTTGAACATTACAGAGATCTAACTTCTAAACAGTTGCTTTTAGCAACTGACATGTTTTATATATCTTGTTTCCTGGAAGTAAATTATAATTTGTGGTAATTTCAATTTCAAATGAACTATGCACTTAGATATTTCACTTACTACATAACACTTTCCATTCAAAATATACAAAATAATAATGATATAGCATTTTTCATAATTATATCAATAATTAAACACTGTTCATAAATGCTGCAGAATATTATATACATAAGACAGTTTTTTCATGTTATCAAGAACATTAAAAGAAATCATGAAAAAGGCAAACAGCATTGTATAATTGTATATTTAACTGGGAATTATAAATATATCATTCCTATGTCAGGTAGATAATGATTTACAATATCCTTTTGTATTAACTTACTGCATGTTCAAAATGTACAATTACCATAAGTGGTCATCATAATACAAACCACACACACACAAACATTTATTGAAACAATTTTAAGATCTACCTTTCTTTTTTTATATTTACCTAGGTATAGGAATATTTAGATTACTGTTACCAACTGTAAAAAAATTCAAACCAAGTGACATAATTTGAACAAACATCTGTTTTTCCACTTAGCACTAACTGTTAGGATTAATAGTATTGTAGAATGTTAAACTTATCAGAATGTTTTGTTTGTTTTCATCGAAGTGCTGAGATAAAATTATCACCACCAGCTGTAAACATTTAAATGAGATACACAGACGTTTCAAATCTCTGTCTTTTCCCAATAGTTATAAACTATACAATATATTATTGGTTAACTTTGATGTACAATAAACTATGCACACGACTATGTCAGTGATTAAATACTGCTTTATTCCATTTAAAATACTAAGAATGCTAACTAGTTTTCAGTTGTACCAAGAATACAATAAAATAATATTACACAGAACAAAAAATTTGATAGATTAAAAGAATCAAACAAAAACAAAAAAACAAGCCCATTCACCTTTATTATAAAAAAAAAGTTACCTATATTATCTGGAAGTAAAATGAAATGCTTACTGTAGGAAAAGGACAAGTGCTTCAGGAGCAATGTATCATAATCAGCAATCCAAATAATGCTTTCAGAAAATATTCTAAGGAACAATATTTTTACAAACAGTGGTGATCTTGAAATTATTGAAAGCTAGAAATATTAGTTTTAACTTACCAAAAAAACAAAACAATTCCTTAATACATGAAGTTATGAACCTGCTGTTTACTGCATTTACCCATACATAAAATTTTTATCTGCAACTAATTACCAGGTATTATACGACAAATTATTAAATCATATATACTAAGGCACTACATAAGTACTAGAAAAGGTTACACATCTTCTTCAATTTACAATAAAACATACACACATTCCTTTGTATTATTTCTAAAAATTTAAGATACTCCTGTACCTTAAGCTACTAATTTTACATTATTAATGAATTACAATATTACAATTTAAAATGTAAACTAACAAAACATGCCAACAATCTCATAACAATTTGTGAACTGTGAAAAACAATTAATATCTATATGATTTTGCATGTAAATGAATGTGCTGTGGTAATCCATACAAAGATCAAATACAGCCAACACTGCAGTCTTTTGATGAAATTAATTTGAAATTTCTTCAATAATGAATACTTATTTTAATAATAATAATTTAATTTTACAATTTCATTCTAGATTCAGCAAAAGAGGCTTGAAGTTTTCAAATCACTCTGCTTTTATATCAAATCAGTACAAAGCTAATTCAACACATCATGTAGTGGTTTTAACATCAACCAGTAAAAAAAAAATTGATTTATAAATGAAAATGTCCAAATTAATTTTGCAGATATATTTATAGTATATAAACAAACATATTGATTTGAATTGAAAATAACAATTTAGGCCACTTGTTTGTAGAAACAAATGTAATTTTGAGTCAAGTTATTACACCAGGCTGTTTTTAACATATTGTGATCAGAAATTAACTTTGAAATGACACTTAAATAACTGAAATAACAGGTCATTGCACAATAATCATTGTCAGCACTGTAAAAACAAAACAGAATGGTTCAAAGTTTAAGCAAGCTATAGGCGATGCCTACTAAAAATATAAAGACATCTTTGCTATATGAAAATATAAATGACAATAGGATAAATGCAGTTGTTTTTTTTCCTCCAAAATATGTTTCATGTAGAAAGGTTTCAAGAGAAGTTACCACTTGCTCTATTCACTGGAACTACTGCTGCTGCTGCTACTACTGCTACTACTTTTTCCATGCCAACCTTTCTTATGCTTGTGTTTGTAAAGTTTCTTTAGCTTCTTGTGTTTCATCTGAAAAGTTCAGAATACAAGTTAATGAGAATCAAAGTACAGTTCAGAACCAGATGAGTGACTGACCATTTCATATACACACAATAAGATATACAGACTGGTTCTAGACTGATATAAAATCATGAGGAAAAACAGCACAGCTATATTCTGGAAGTTCATAAAAATATCTGAAGATATAAATCGATGATTCTGGAGAACAAAAGTTCAACTTGCATGTTTAGTGGTAATGTATATGCTAAGTTAGTTCAACTTACACATTTAGTAGCAATGTACATTCTGACTAAATGAGTTCAATGAACATGTTTAGTAGCAATGTAGTTAGTAAGTGAATTCATCTTACATATCTAGTAGAAATGTGTATGCTAACTAAGCGAGTTCAGTTTACATGTTTAGTAGTGATGTATATTCTGACTACGTGAATTCAACTTACATTTGTAGTAGTAATGTATACCCTACATTCAATTCAGGTATCAGATGGTAAATGAGAAACAGTTCTATATTTTAAAGTTCATTCCCATGCAAAAACTTTAGTTTTTAAGAGTTTTCTATAGAAAATGGTTTTCCACTTTCTTCACTAACTAAACCTTGCCTCATGAGAATCTACCCCCACCTCCAAAAATATTGTATTTTGTGTAGCAAAGTTTTTAATCTAATGAGAAAATTGAGAAAGATCCCACAGTTTATATATCCTAAAAATGAGTCTTTTTCATGTGCTTTTAAACCATGAGAAACAGAGTGAACACAAATACAAAATCATAATAAACAATACATGTTCAAGTAAACACAATAAAAATTCATACTTTACTTGCCTCAATGAACAATTGCTTTTACTGAAAAAAATGAATTCTGAGGTTGTTTCCTATCTTACTTGATCACAATATGTGATATTTGATTACAAATATGTAATATGTGACCTTGTTGCTAATTCTATCGAGATCTTGTTCCAGCATGAATAAACATTACTTGTATACCTCACTAACATCAAACTTTCCTAGAGTGACTAGGATACCCATGTCACTGGTTGTCCAAATGAAACATAAGAGAGTTCGTATCTTCAATGGACCATCCAACTGCCAGTGAAAAACATAACTAATTTTATGTATAATACAGTGACCAACTGTGCAGTTACCTTTAGCATGGAAAAACCAAAGAAGCTATTTTAACTGAAAGACACAGAACAGTGAGTAACTAGAGCAACAGTAGCCTTAGAATATAAGGAACATTATCCTTATATTCCAGTGTGATTTTAAAAATCTAAAACATTGATAACTAACTATAGGGGCAATACACAATGAACCCCATACATAAAAGCTACACTGACAATGTATACTGGTACCAAGAGTAACTCACTTTGCCTCTACCCAATAATGCAGCTCCACCTAGTAAAGCAGCACCAGCTGCCACACCTGCACCTATAGGGATAGCATGGCTTCCTTTGTGGTGACCTCCTGATCCCTGCTAAAAATACAGAAATTTTATATTTAAGATCAAATACATAGATTAAATTAACAGGAAATCAGAAGCAAAGACAATGTTAGTTCTCAAAACATTTCAGTTTAATATTAAAAACATTAAAGTATTTGAACTAGACTCAAATTTTTTTTTGTAATGAATTCTGTAAATCATTGTTAACTCAATTTTTCTCTGAGAGAAGAAAAAGTAAAGTTCCACTACAATAAGATTTTGAAAATGAAATAATAAAATAGAAAGATTCAATAAAACTGGTATTCTCACTCACGGTTCATACATACTTCATTACAGGATTAATGTAACAAGCATGGATAACAGTAAAAATAAAACAAATATTGTTAAGTAACGTAGGTCAACTAATAAATTAACTATCACCTTATAACTGGTCATGGCCACCAACAATTAAGTTGCTTTATTTTTTCTAAAGAAGTGAAATAATTTACAATTTATTAAAAATCCGAAGCTTGTGCATCATGATAAGGTATCACAAGTTTTGTTTACTGGATTACCAACCACTGGATATGCCGATGGATGCCCTAATGGCTGAGATGGATATGTCATTCCAGGCTGAGTGGGATATCCTGATGTAGGTGGAATATTGAAGCCTAGCTGAAATGGAAACAGTATGCACATGTATTTTATACAAGTCTGTTTGAAATTAACATTTTAAACAAGCTGAACTAAGGACACATTAAATGCATCTTTATGTTATATTATGATGATCTTATCTTCATAATAATAAATAGGTTGCATAGATAAAAGGAAAAAAAAATGTATGACTTCCATATGAGAAGTACCTATACAAAGTTTAACATTTTTTTGTTAACATTTTCCTAAACTGAAAATGTATTTCTGATAGAAATTTGCCACGCTGTCAGCTAGCTCATTCCAACAAATACCAACATGACCTGGTGTCCAAAAAACTGGACAGAGATAGATGATAGAGAGAGAGAGGCCAGTTTATTTTGAATATTGATAAGAATATGATGGTAACTAACATGGAATGATGTCAGGACCAATAGACAGCTGAGTGAATCAGTATAGATCATACAATTCACATATTGCACAGTTTTAGTATGATTCAGGGCAAGAGAAATGGCATACAATTTGGCAGTGAACACAGAAACTGTAGAGGAAATTCTGTGTGCTACAACTGAACTGTAACAAACCATAGCAGAGCATATAGAGGCACCCAATTTTGAACCATCTGTATATATGGGAATGGATGGATCGTTTGAAAGATATTCAGCAAATAAATAGCAATATTTCCTACCAGGAGTACCAGCCTTCCTCAGTTGACTCAAAGATATGTCACAGTTGGGGAAAGTAATTAGTCATGGTGAAAGAGGCCAATCTGTTAATACTGCTATGCTATTCAAAGATAGATCCAATTTTTATGATTATGCCCGGACACAAAGGCTAAAAGGAACAAGGGCAGATTTTCTATTATAAAAACATGACCCACTGAAGATAGAAAACACAACCCCAAGTAGGATGCTGTGGTAAAGAGCAAAGTTTGGAAGCATACACAAGAGACAGTTGCAAACAGTGAATTTACAGAGGGAGTTCATGGGACTCCACATACAAACATTGGACTGGAGAAGTACGAAAGACCCCACCACAAACCCGAAGTCCCTGATGGTGGATAGGATCCAGCATTTTCAGTGCTCAGGTTCAGGCAGAACCATAAACCATAGACCCATAGTCAAGTTTGGATCGAATAAGGACAACGATAAATTTTAAACACGGAGTATCGATTCACTCCCCAAGAGGTGGAAGAGAGGACACAGAAGATGTTCAGTGCTCTTATACATTTAACAAGAAGTTGCTTCATATGGGAAATAAAGTTTAATTTACAGCCAAACATAAGACCTAAGAACTTTGTCTCAGGGACAACAGGAAATACAACATCATCAATACAAAGTTCTGGATCTGGATGAATACCCCACTGGCAGCAAAAATGTATGCAAACAGTTTTAGGGATAGAAAGTTGAAAACCATTTGCTGTGGTCCACTTAAGTATATGATTGATTGCAGTTTGTAGCTGCCACTCAATAAACCTCATATTTGATGACTGACATGAGATATGAAAGTCATCAATGAAAAGACTTTTTGCAACTGTACAGAGTAGCTGTTCACTGATGGTATTAATCTTTATAATGAAAAGTGTGACACTCAGAACACAGTCCTGAGGGACTTCAAGTTCCTATGGGAAAAAAATGGGAAAGTGTTGAGCCCACATGGACCTGGAATCGGCAGTTCATTAAAAAATGCTTAATAAAAAGTGGCAAATTGCCATGCAATCTGTATGAGTGAAGGTCTCACTAAATGCCATATCTCCATGTTGTATAATAAGCTTTCTCTAAATAAAAAAAAAAGAAACAATATGTTGTTACTTCAAAAAGGCTTCTCTGACTGATGTTTCAAGGCAAATTAATGGTCTATTGCAGAGCATTGTCTTTGGAACCCACACTGAGTAAATGAGAGAAGATTGTTTGATTCAAGGAACCAAACAAGACTATCATTAATCATCCTTTCTAAAGTCTTACTGAGACAACTCGTCAAAGCAATGGGACAGTAATTTGAAGGATTCTTTGGATCCTTCCCAGGTTTAAAAATAGGGAATCGAATAACTTGGCACCAAGCATCAGGAAAGACATTCTCCTGCCATATCCAGTTAAAGACAGCCAGAAAAATAGTAAGATAGGCAGGAGAAAGGTGGCATAACATCTGATAATGTTTATCATCAGGTCCAACTGATGTATTGCCAGACTGATGAAACACAAGTTTGAGTTCCACCAGTGTAAGAGCAATTGTAGTCATAGGAATGATCAGTTGAAAAGGAAAGAGGCAGATGTTCATCTCATGTTTTAATAGCTAAGAAGGAATGGGATGAGTTTGAAGAGCTAGACACATGAGAGAAACATTCACCAAAAGTGCTGGTAATGCTCTGAGCATCAGTAACTTCATGACCATTGAATATTAAGATAGAGAGGGGGACAGAAGTATACCATCCACTCACCTTCCAGAACTTGTCCCATATGACTTTTGAACTGGTGGTTGAAGAAATGCTGGAGGTGTATTTAATTCAAGCTTCCTTCTGCCTTTGATGTCGAACTCACCGAGCCTGCACATGGGTTTGCTGAAATGCAATGCGGTTTGTAAGTGTGGGATATCAATGAAATTTATCCCAAGCACATTTCTGAGCTTTTCATGTTATAGAACAAGCAGAATTCCACCAAGGGCAGGGATGCCGTGGGAAAGATGTCGATGTTTTGGGAATGCATTGAGCAGCTGCTTGGACAATACAGTTAGTTACCACTGCTACACAATCATTTATCGACGATTTACATAAGATGACAGGATCAAGTTCTGAGAGAACATCAAAAGAGGGCCAGTCGGCCTGGTTCAACTTCCATTGAGGCACACAGGTCAGGTGGCAATGACCACAGCCAATATCTCTTAATATGATAGGAAAATGATCACTACCCTTAGATTGATGTAAGCCTTCCAAGAAAAGCAAGTGAAAAGCAAAGGGAAGCAGATAGAAAGATCTATAGCAGTAAATGACTGACTGGGTGCATGAAAATAAGTGTAAGAGTCAGTATTGAAGAGAGGTAGGTGGTGATTCAGAAGTATATGTTCTATAGCACAACCCCTCACATCAATACTATAATCACCCCAGAGGGTATTATGCCCATTAAGATCCCCCAATATTAAAAAGGGGATGGACAATTGCTCAATGAGGGCATTAAGGTCTGATGGATGATAATTTTTTCCAGGAGTAAGGTACAAAGAGCAAACAGTAATGGTACGACCCAAAGAGATAGGGATGGCTACAGCCTCCAAGAGCATATTCAATGACAAGGACCGGGTGGGCACATGTTCATCAACCAGCAGTGCTACTCTCCCATGTCCTTGTCTTACACATAACCTGTTATTTCAGTAAAAGGAGTACTGTCCAATTGTGACTGTATTAGTAGGTTTTAAAAATGTTTCCTGTAAAGAAAGACATTTGTGATGATAAAAGTCAATCAAATCCTCGATGTCATTCACATTTGATTGAAAACCTTGACAGTTCTATTGGATTAGCATGGCTATTTTTATTTATTTTGGAGGAGAAAATGGCAAGAAGACCTTCTGCTTGCGACCATGCTTTTTTCTTTACTGGATGTGGGTCAGTCACTCTCTAGTGATCCTGCTCTGGATCGAGTAAGCAGGTTGGTGTTTGTAGACATATGTTCCAGCGATTAAGGACATTTGTTTAATTTTTGGGGTGTCAAGAGAGGAAGACCCCATGGAAACAAACACCTGGGCTTGAACAAGGTGAAGTTGGGCAATAACTGAAAGATGTGGTAGGGACAAAGATAGAAGTAGATACTGATTCATTAACTTTGTTGATTTTGGAGGATACTAGATTAAGATGTGCTAGTAAGGATTCTGTAAGGAGGCACAGAAAGGTCTATATGGACTCCTACTGTAGTAGTGGAACAGATTACAGCAGCGTAAGTCTGAGATGGAATGGGGAAGAGTAATTTCCGAGCCTCTGGGAAAGTAACATTGTGAAGTGTCTTTAGACGTTGTACTTCTTTCTCTTCTACCCATTTAGGGCAATAAGAAAAATAGGAAGGATGTGGACCATTACAGTTAATACAATGTGGTTATAGTTGGCATTCAAAAGAATCATGGTCTTTACCAGCACAATGGGCACATGTCAAAGAACCACGGCAAGATGTTTTCGAATGATCAAATCATTGACAATGATAACATCTAACAGGGTTAGGGATATAAGGCTGTACCTTACAACTCAGATATCCTGCCTTGACTGTGGTAGGAGGACATGATGTTGTAAATGTTAATATCAGAACATTTGTCGGCTCCATAATCCTGTCTCTACGAGTAAAGATTTAGTGCACGGCTGTAACACCTTGGCTGGTGAAACCTAGGAAGATCTCTGACTCTGGAATGGTCTTTAAATCCCTCTCAACTAGAACTCCTCTGGAAGAATTCAAAGTAGAATGAGGAGTAACCTCAATGGGTATGTCCCCAATGGTCTTTGATTTCAAGAGGAGTTTGGAATGTTGTAATGAAGCTGTTTCCACCAAAATATCCCCAGAACATAATTTTTTTACCAATTTAGGAGAGCCAGCAAGCTCTTTTAAACCCTTCTGAATAAAAAATGGGGACGTCTGCCCTAAGGATTTTTCAGTTGAAGAATGTATAATTAAAAATCGCAGGACAGATTCAAGTTGCGAGTTTGAATGTAAAGAGTCATCAATGTGCAGTCATTTGCCAGCAGTCAGACTTTTCTCTATGCTGTCATGCTTGTTTATTTTTTTATATGAGGGGTATCCATAATAAAAAAAGTATATTTTGGTGCCCACAAACCCCATCCATCATGGAATCCTATGAGGGGATGCACTACAGTGCCATATAAGGTCACTGCAGCAATGCCAGGGTTTTGTGAGCATTATACCTGAACACCAGTATCAGACAATGTCCACTACACCTGTTGAGGACATCCTATGCTGGCACTCATTTAACCCTAGCACAAATGGACCAGCAGATTGATCTTGGGGGCCACCCCAAAATCACTCATCTACAGAAATTCAAGGCCAAAGTGGTGTATTGAAGTTGGACCCCTCAACCACCAGGATCTTCTCCTCCCCTTCACAGGTCACCACAAACGGCAAACACGCAGGTGGATGTTTAGATCCAAGAGGAGGTAAAATGAAAGTTCAGAACCTTCTCTGGGAGGTCGCCTCACCACATATAGGAACCCCAGAGATGCCAACCATTAGGATTTGAGTGTATTCATTACAATTTTGGTGTATACATTACAACTATATGCTCATACAGACAAATATTATGACTTGTTGCAACTCCCAAATTATTATATATTATATAGGCCTATACAATAAAGAGATAAATTGTTCCCCCAGGGCTTGAAAGGGGTGAAAAGAAAATTTCTAGTGAGATACAAATAAATTTTGATAATAAATAAAAGATATAGTCCAAATGGCTACTTGCCATAATCATATTTGTGCTTGAAATAATAAAAAATATTTGCGTCTCCGATATCTACCAATAGTTTGAGTGCTGTGCTTCTCCATACTGGGTACGTGGGGGAATGCATAGTTACGTCATCAGTGTTTGTCAGCCAATCAGCGCTCGAGTAGATGAGTATTTCTCGTTTTCTAAGCGGCATAGAAACATCAATGCAATCGTTCACAAGATGGAAAAAAAAAGAGGCCTCGTTCACCAGATTGTCTTGTTTCTGGCAAATCTAAAAGGACTAAAACTGTGAAAGGGCTCTGTCTACAATCATTACGCTCAGTCATTTGAAGTGGTTGGCATCTCTGAAATCCACATCGAGGGGGGTTATTATCAGCTATGAACTCCAAAAGCTCTACCACAGAGCCAACCCAATGTCTCCTTTTTAATTTTCAAATGTGACAAGAAGCAAAAACTTGTACAAAGAAAAAGTTTTCTTGATAATCCACAGTTACTGTATTTAATTAAAGATCCAAATGATGAACAAATAACAAATCATACAGTGGGGTCTCTGACTTGCATGTACCACCAGTCTATGGGGAATTGCCAACTCTTATAATACAAAACATAATGAGAAATCTATTTGAAAATGGTTTACACTTCTAAATTCACACAAATGTTTCATACAGATGATGAATTTTCAATGTGCAAAAGAAATGTTCTGAAACTTTTGTAATGGAATTTATGGCATATTTATATTTATTTATGCAAACCATTAATATCAGATTGCTATATTCTTTATTAATTCCTCAGTTCAGCATAAAGTATTTCGTCTCTTTCTAAAACAAAATAATGTTTTGATGGTCAAGGATTTAACACTCATTTTCTTTAGAATAGCATAGTTGAAGGTTAATATCTTATTTTTAAAATATAATTTTAGTAGTAGTGAAAAGTAGTGATCACACTTACTACTGATTGTCAAAGTATTTCACACCTGTTAAAATAATTCATTAATACTGATACGTATTATAACGCATACTGTTAACTGTTCATATATTTCAAGTAATTTATTGATACTAAAGTTTCTAATCACACTTACTGCTGACTGTCCAGATGTTTCAAATCTGATCATACTAACAGTGGCATCACCATCTACTGTTATGTACGTTATCCGTTGAAGAGGTAATCTGTGATGAAAATCTGCAAAGTGTTGATCATTCACAAATATCTAAAAGAGAATGCAAAAATGTAAATAAAACTTACATTTTATTGAATTAGCAAAAACATTACTTAAAATTCAAATATATATTTTGCTACAAGATTTCTACACAAATAACTTCCAGATTCTAAACAAAATTTCTAACATTTATTTCAAATATCTTGTTACTGATTTATTTTTAATTTTGCTCTTTTTTTTTTACCATTATCTATCTAGTACAAGCAAATTTATTTAATGTTATTCAGTTATTTCATTTATGAATCTTTAACATAAAACCAAAATGCAACATCAACCATAAATGTGACCTTTGTTAGTAAGATTAGGTTAGACTGAGAGGTGCTCAAAGCATGTCTCACAAAATCTAAGTTGTTTCAAGTGGCTATCAACAGAAAGCAACTTTAAAGAAAACTAACTAACCATTACTGAACATACAAATTAAATCATACTTTGCACCAAACAAATAGTCATTATGTTATCAGCTAAAGTACTCTGTCATTCACTCAAATGGTTTTGCTCACACTCACATACCAACTCTGTGTGGTATGGGATTTGATACGCAGTCTTAGTACAAAGTGTGTGTCTTGGGAGATTATCACATGGTCAAGTTGCCCTATGAATTGGTCGGAGTTCACAAATCATTATCATTTCACAGTTAGTGTAATGGATATTTGGAACTACAAACTTAATTTCTCCAAACGTAAAATAGTTAATTCTACAGAAGATATTTGATTGATTGTAAGGTAAGTACAATTATGTACAACTTTAATGGAAAAGATACACAATGAAAGGGATCTCATTAGTAACTAAAGAGTCACTACAAAACACTGGCTGAACCAACCGAGTCATTTGATTTGAAGGTATCTGTAAAACAAGTAATGAATGATGGACAAATGAAATATGGTTAATGAAGAAAAAAATTAGAATTTCCTCTTAAGAATATCTGACTTCTTACAATGACTCGAAATTACATCCTAACTGGGAAAAATAAGAGTCCAGAATGAAACAGACTTACCTAAATATAAAGCAACTATTTTTGTTTCTATAACTACAGGGATTGCAACATTAACCAGGTGAAGATACAAGTCTTAATGGTAAATCTTGTTATCAGCAAAAATGCAAGCAAATAGCTTTGGAAGAAAAAAATTGAAACCTGTTAGCAGTACTTCACTAATATAAGGCAACTAAGTTCACTCTAAATCTATTCTTTAATAAACCTTGTACATGAAGACAAAAAGAACTCCACAAGCCATCAATACGAAGGTAGTTTGGAGTGTACGACAAATGTTCTTCACCAACTTTAACAGAGAAGAGTGTGGCACTCAGAACAAAATTTTAAAGGATGACCAGAACTTGTTTGAAAGATTCAGAAAATGGTAATTCAAAGTGGTTCCTAAAATATTTTTTTCAAAAAACATTTAAGAAATTGGATAAATGATCACACAACCATATTAATGAAACTCTCTTAAGATTTAATAACTTCAAATGATATTATGTCCACTTCAAGTTAACTAATACATGAACCAGTTGTTCAGGATTAATAAATGTTTACTTGAAGTATGTTTCCAGTCTGATCAGATAGCATCTGAAGCATACTTGCCCGTAAAAACCACATATGATGTTGGAGGCATTCATTTGATTTCAAGAACCAAATGAGATAATTATCACTCATTTCCTTCAACACATTACAAAGACAGCTAATTAAGGCAATAGGCCAATAACATGCTACCCGACAATGAGAGTAAGAGATTAAAATAAGATGGAATCATGTATACTTTTCATTCATCATTTATATCTCATTCAAAATTATCATAGTATTGGTGAAAGAATAAAAATGCTACAAACTACTACAATCTAAAATCATTTATTGCCTCACTAATAGTAAGCCTATATCTATTAAATTAGTATAAACAGAATAAAACTTAGATCTCAACTACACAGACACAGACCTATGTAATCATAGTCCCTAAATACCAGCGTTATAAAAGCATATATCAAATAACTACAGTACTGTGCAAAAGTGTCAGAACAAGAGAATATTTTGTCATTCTTTACATTTTATGGGGCTAATTCTTCCACGCCATTACAGAATGTAAATTTGAACACTATGATAATGCTTCACTGATCCTTGTTGAAAACTAAATGAGCCATGGTGAGAATACTTATTTTTATAAAATTTCCATATACTTGTACAAAGAGCATGCTATAAAGGTTCTGCTTGACTCAATTAAGGAGATTTGATTTATCAAAAACTTGATAAATCAAATGTTATTTCCAAAGAAACTTTGTGGAAGTGTATTAGAGACATCTACAGTAAAATTCCAAAGGACACTTTGATCAAACATGTTTCAACAATGCATAAAAGACCATCTGCAGTTATTAAAGCAAACACGGGATACACAAAATATTACCTCTTTACTTAAACACTTTTACTGAGTTTCTATTGTACTAAATATGAAGATTAATGAAATGTTGATGTTTCATCTGTGATTTACCTGCCATTATTCTTTGAAAGTAGCCTGAAATCTAATTTTTGACTTTGTACATTACACTTCTATACAAATAGGAAAACCAATTTAATTATATATTTTAGGCCAACTCATAACAACCCGCATTGCCATTGGCTCAGAATCAATACATAAACAGAGACCAGACCCACAGTTCAGTTATTACAAATCTAATCAAAGAAGATAAGCCTAATGTAAAAATAACATATTTGGCAGTAATAAGTCTGTTATGCTGCAATTTAAATTATAAACTAAATACACATTTTTATTTTTATTTAAATACTTAAAAATATTAATATCATAGCCACAATGCACGCATATACTCATACAATTGGCTTACCTGGAAATACAAGCCTTCATCTCAATAGCCACAGTCCATTTCTTCTTTAAGTATTTATTTAGCAGAACTTAGATTACAGATATAAAGAAAAACATTTTTTATAACTAGTCATTGTTTCAATGTAGCATTAAGCAATGAGCCATGTTATTAGCACTAGCAGTGATAGCCTTGCTTTGAAGTGGTTGTGGCATAAGCAAGATATTACACCCGTGAGCTTGTAGCAAGCACACAAGAGTCCACCATGGATGAAGGTAAAATAGAAATAGAAAGTGTGTCAGGATTTGAGGTATATCACGTATAGTTGTATGTACAATGCAGCCAGTTATGCCCTCAACACAGTTTAAAAACAAAAAACGGAAAAACTGTATTACAAAAGGTTAACAAAACATGTCTAACTGCCCTTCTGAGATGTAATGTTGGACATATACAAGATGAAGAGGTAAGTAGATCAATAACACTAAAAGTTATTATCTGAGAATAGCTCTTCCACAGTTTTAACTCCTCCTCCCAAGTGGAAAAACTTCAAGGATCTTTACTGTACTGAGAAGACCATCCTCTTCCATAGTTGAAAACTATTCCCATCCTCATGCAGTGTTTCCAAACAACAATGTCAAAACTACATAAGTCAAAAGTATCCAAGATGTTCTCAAATGCCCAACATAGTAACACAAAGCCTTCAGATCCATAGAAGTGTAAACTTCCTATTAAAAACAGTAAAATGCACAACCATATCATACCTCTGAATTAAACCAAGTGCTATTATCATAGCATAAGAGATGTTATTTATTGTTTTGAAACACTGCACTTCCTTTTTATTCTTCTACATAGGTTATGATCATGAGTAAGAGTAGATAAAAGCTTTTACAGCTGACACATAAGTGACTAAGCAATACAATTGTTGCTTCTCTGAGTATTACCACCAAATACTGTTAAGCACAAGTTATGGAATATCCAAGTCACTAGTAGTTTAAATATCATAGGGTGTTTGGATATTGATAGCAAACAAGAAAATTGAAATATCCTGACTTGGTACTGGCAGAAGGATGAGGTAAAATAAAGGTAAGAATTATAACTAGTTATCATGTGATACTAATAAAGAAAAACAAAGTTTGGAGACTTGATATATATATTATATTACAATAAAATGTCTTCAATATTAATAGAATAATTAACTATACACACAGCAACAATAAATGTTGCAATGTAGTCAGAAAATTTATGGCAAGAAAACTAATGAAAGCTAAAGCATTACTAGACCAAAAACTTAAAAACATGTCTACATATGTACCAAAGTCAATTCAAGAGAATATTGTGCACTGAATGAAGAACATTCTGAAAAAGGTGACTTTTCAGGTTCACAGAATATGCCACCATCATTAAACAGCTCTGTCTCATCAATTCCATGTAATTCAAACTCCAAAACTAAAAAGTTTGCCAAACATTATTTAAAACAAAGAAAACTACATTTATGAGTTTCAAGTAACAGCAGTATATGCCGTAGGTATGTCATTGAGAATAGCTAGGTGCCCATACTAGTCTGCTGCCTATCATGCACATTCATCCAGTGCAACTATTTCTAGTCCAATTCATCTACCAAACTCTATACAAAAGCAAATTACAATATAGGCAAATAGACAGTGGAAACTTATTATTTTCCTATGTTGAAAATAGACTTTTAATGGTTACTAACCTTTACTCACATGTACAGCAATCTGCAAGCCTTGAACTCCCACTGAAGTTCAACTGCATCTTGCATGTAAATTATCATGCACCAACCCTCCTCAAATAGAAGTACAACACACCTTCCTGATGCACAAGACTCCCTCTATCAAACTACCACTTCAAGATTAAGCAGAAGAGAAAGCACTGCTTTTCAACAAGGAGGAAGGGTGTGAAGTGTGAGAAATAATTTCTTATCAGAAATATATTTTCAATATAGTAAAATAATAATTTCCAATAAGGTACATTACCCCTCTCACATGTATGGCTAAAATCCCATATTGAAAAGGTGGAAGGGCTGGTATAGGATAGAAATAAGCATCTTTCAAAAGCATCTGAAGAAGACACACAAAGTCTAAACCCTGTTGGGATAATGTACCACTTATAATCTGAGCCAAGAAACAGGTATTACATACACAAGATGAAAGTAGGAGGAACACAGCCAAAAAGGGAGAGAAAACTGATTAAGTAGGAATTTGAATAATTGTATATTGAAAGCTAAATCCCACAGAAGACTGCAGAAGAACCATCTACAGACACAAATGTGGGAAAAACTAAAACAGATGTCCTCTAAGGTGTAGTGCCTATAACATGACAAACTGTACACAGTTGGTGAACTCTGGTCCAAAGCCAAGTGAAATCAGGAATACAACCTCCAACCTGTGACAGAAGGATATACTGTGCAAACTGATCTATAATTGGGCACATGTGTAAATTCACAACACCATACATCCAAGAACCCAACATCTGAATGACAGTAGGAAGAAATGTGCTTATGTGGCAGGTCACAAATTCAACCTCAATGCATAACATCAGCCTGAAGTAGAGAAAACAGAAGTGAGCTGCTAAGGGAAAAACCATCACCTCAATCAACATTATTACTGTAACAAAGCTGAAGCTCAATGCCAGTCTCTGGGTTTCATTGCATGGAAATGGATTACTTCCAGAAATATCTAGCAACCTCACCCTCTGAATAGAACTGCACAGAAGTTGAATGCAACATAAATCTCTGTGATCCACTGCATGGAGGTGGAGATCATGAGGGAAGTTGAGAGGGAGAGGTAACACAACAACAAAAAACCTATATTGATTAATCCAGCTCCAATTCAAAACCACTCAATATAAACCAATATTCAGATAAGGGTAGGATGAAGGATCCTAACTGAAGTGCATTAAAAATGCAATGGATATACTGCAAAGCAACATCATCCTTCAGAGAGGACTGCACAAACAATTCCTGCTGCAACAGAAGTGGATTCATCCATAAAATACAAGCAACTTCACCTTACAGATAGAACCACATAGAAGCTGAGTGCAACATCAACTTCCAAGATCCACTACATAGAAGTGGAACATATTGGTTTGTGAACATGCATAACCTCACCCTCTGAATATAATGCCACAGAAACTGGTTGCAAAATCTACAACTGGAACCCATTGCATGAAGGTAGAACACATGATTAGAAAACTACACATCACCTACAACAGCAAAACACCACTGCCCTAATCTCTACTGGATGGAAGCAGATATGTTCAGAAGGATTTCTCCATGGTCCTCTACTTCAATAGCTTAGAACTGGAAAGTGTGAAGAGCTCCTACACTTAACTAAAAGAACAAGGAAGAGAAAATATGATGGAAAGTCCAGAGAAATACCAACACTGGAGACAGTGTAACAGGTGACCACAAAAATCATATTCTGAAAAGAAGAATGGCACTGATTTATCCAATCAAAGAGGCCAAAGGGGCAACATGGATGGGCAAATATACCATCCTATTTTACCCATGTAAGTCCAGGGATTAGTACAGTACAGGACAGTTACATTAATGAAATAAATATATTCCAAAGCAAAACCTACTAGTGATCTTGTGAAACACCCCATCTCAACAGTATGCATTATTTGCCTAGTATATGTCATGACCATGCAGTGTGGGTTTAAGATATGTGAAACAAACCTTGACAGAAAGGGCTCATAACTGAGTGAGAACTGAATCCTAACTGAAAAGTTTTCTCCAATGAACAACAAAGGAAAATGAGAAAGTACCTGATCACAGAGTACACATGTAAATACTCCAAAGACTATGGAAAATCTTCAAAAACAAATTGATGGAGAGAAGGAGACACCAGGAAGTCTCAAAGGTAATGAGAAAACAGGTGAATCAGTGAAAAGACAATCATTTCCAAAAAGATCCAAACAGCAACAAAACAACATGTTAAGGAATACAGTAAAAAGAACAATGATGTTAAGAAACTAGGACTAAGAGGGGAAGAAGGTGTATTTTCCAAGACCTCTCAAGGGATCAGCAAGTGCCTAAAAATGTAGGTGTATGTTAAACATGTTCTGTACAGGTGCTGAAAGAGTAAGACAAAGGTGGGAAAAAAAGGATGTGAGAGAAGAAACTGGAAGTCAAGAAAGGGTTGATCAACTGGTATAGAAACCAAAGCATAATGATCTGAAGTCTATGAAGGTTACAGTATGCTAACACCAACCCTAAACCAATAAAGAAAATGCTCAAAATAAACCATGGTATCAGGGAGAGGAAGGAAAACAGATGAAAATGGAATGACTTGAGAAAACATATATCCAAAATGGCAGAGTTCGGCATTATAGATTAAGTGGGATATATATGGAAAAGCACAGCATAGGCAGGAGAATGAAAAAAACTGCCAAAATCCTCTTCATTCATAAACAGGGTTGGATAATGCAAAAGAATCCCAAACACTGTCAGAAAAAAAAGGATGCCTCACACAGTGATCAATCTCCTGATGAATAGTAGCCAAAAAAATCCTCAGTCAATACCCCCAAACCTGAAGCTGGTAATAGCACTTGAAGTAACAGTAATAATATAAGCAGTTCCAAAACACAAACTTCAGAATTCATCTTAAACTGTAAAGTAGAAAATGGGAAGAAAGAAAAATTCAATAAACAAAGGCAAGTTATTGCAGCAAACAACTGCAGAAATATTTAATGGTAGCAAACAAAAAAAATTAATTAAATCACTACTTCACACACACCAAAAAAGAAATGAACACAAGTGCAACATATCTGTTCTTGATCACTGCTTAATGAGAAGTTATCCAGGGATAACTGGATCCAGGATTTGCATAGTGAGGCAGTAAAATCACCTGAAAACCCAAAATTGTAAAAAACATTGGTTTATGTAATAAGCCATAGCTCTTAGACTTTATATGATACAAAGCTGATTTTTTTTCTAATTTCCTATACCATATCAGTTGATAAATCAACAATTATTGTAATTAAAAGTCTGTTAGATCTCCTATAAAAAAATTTAGCTGCATGCAACTTTTTATGACATAGCTAAAAATAGCCCTACTTCAGGCCACAATTTGACCATGTGACATTCAGCTTTTTCAGATTTTTACCATATATTCTTACATCTCTGAATATGATCTACAAAAAAAATCAGTATGGTGTTCAACCTACTTTTTGAGTTATAATTTTTTAAAGTATCCTCTGACCATACATTTTTATTAAAAAAAATTCAGTTCAGGTGTGTTACTGTGTGCAAATATATCCATACAATTTTGAAAAATACCTATCAAAATGTTATGAATCCCACTGAAATATTTTAACCGGCCTTTCACAATGTTATGTTAAATAATGAAGTTGTAAGAAACAAGAAAGTATTAATTCATTTCTGAACAAGTTTATTGGCATAACTAGTTAGATCGCATGGCAATGCAAATATATTATCTATGCATTACAGTTATGCAGATATGGTTGAGTTTAAGATTCATAATATAATAAATACAAAGGTAAATCAGACACAAAAAGCACAGTGCTACAACAGGGGATAACTGAGAAAGATTATAGTCACACCAAACTGCAATAATCATGACAATGAAATGTTTCAAAAACTGCTTTGGCAATAAATTAGCCTTAACAACATCAAATAAACATTGCTTTGTTCGAAGTGTTTTCTCAGCCCAAACGAGCCGTTTTTGCATATAAATTGCTTTGTTCAGATAGCTTGAATAAATTTTTGAAATTTGAGTTTGATTATGTTGAGATCACTTTGACTTGGAACATAGTGGCGAGCACTACTGCCTTGCACGGTAGATGCACTTATCAGACAAAGAATATGTTGGAAAGAAATCCAGCTTTCATCTTTGTCACCTTGCAGGCCATGAGAACAGTTCGTTTCTTAATTTCTTTATAAATGGCACCAACACATCAGAATGTTCATCTGATCTACCTTTTATGTTTCCCACATACCATTCATGATCGTATATACATGCCACATAGTTCCCTGGCTGATAATTGTCATTGCTATCATTAGACCCTATTTGAGCTGCTGCAGCATCACTTTCACTGCTACTACCAACAGTTACAACTGTGTACACATCATCATCTGATAACCTTCTCATATAGAATGTGTTGGTAGAATAAAGCTATGATGTGACCTAATACCTGCCACAGTTTTGTAATTTTCATAGCACTCAAGTAGATCAAACTTTACACAATTCTGCAGGACTGATTCCTGATTGACAAGAAAGAAGTGAATGCCCTGAATGTGGTCCTTTGCCCAATGGTACCTAGCAGAGACACTTAAAGTTTGATAATTTATTATTTTTACACAACCTTGAATTTTTTGAAGATCATGTTCAAAGATGTAAGAATATATGGTAAAGGCTGATTAGAATATTTGAATGGGATTCATACATTATTTCGAAATTGTATGGATATATTTGCACACAGTAACACACCTGAATTGAAGTTTTGTTTTTCAAGTAAACAATGTATGGTGATAATTTAAAAATTATAACTCAAAATGTAGGTTGAACACCATCCTGATTTTTTTTGTAGATCATATTCAGAGATGTAAGAATATGTGGTAAAAATCTGAAAAGGCTGAATAACTGGTGACATGGTCAAACTATGGCCTGAAGTAGGGCAATTTTTAACTAAGTCATAAAAAGTTGCATGGAACTACATTTTTTACAGGAGATCTAACAAACTTTTAATTACTACAATTGCTGATTTATCAACAGATATGTTATAGGAAATTTAAAAACAAAATTCAGCTTTCTATCATATTAAGTCTTAGAGCTATGGCTTATTGAATAAACCAAAGTTTTTTTTACTATTTTGGGTTTTCAGGTGATTTTACAGCCTCACTATGAAAATCCTAAAAGAGATAAACTTGGTTTGAGACCATTTTTGAATTCTGTGAGATTAATTCAGTCAGTGTAGCAAATTTCAGCCTTCTACCACCATCACTCTTGCAGCTTTAAGGAGCCAAAGTTGCCCAAAAATGAATTTGCCAAAAATAACAAAAAATTAAGTTTTACAGGGCTGTAAATCAGAAACTATCAGAGATATTGATCTATTCTTTGGTAATTTTTCATTATATGGGTAGATGAGCACATGTGAATTTTGTCAAGGCATTCTGAGGGGGTCACCTGAAAAATTTTCCAAAATCTGGATGATTTAACATGGAATGACCCATAAAGAACTTGCACTTCACCCAGTTTACAAAGGAATAAATAATCTGGATTCTGTATATGTGGAACATTTCTCTCCCTGAAAGACATCACCAAGAATAAGGCAGATAATAAAAATAGAGAAATATTGTCTGACTTGGTCTGACATAGAAAGATTAGTCACTCTGCTAAGATGTAAAGATGTCAGTGAGTGATTTACATCAATCAAAGTAGCTATCACTGTCCTTAGCTTCCCTTCATCTTCTGCAGAGCCTAGGTAAATCTTCAATATGTAAAAGAAATTTGCAACAGCACCTGGGTGTTTTCTTATAGCAAAGCTACATTAGGTTATCTGCTGAATCCACTAAGGAGAATTAAACCCCTTATTTTTGCATTGTAAGTTTGAAAAGTTACTGCTGTCACACCAAGGAAAACTTTGCAACAGACTTACTTAAAAGAAGGCTGGCATATTAATTCACATAGCTTACTCTAGATACTTTAACCAGAGGAGCTTAAATTGAAGGCAAAGCATATATCACTGTTTTTCTCAATTAAAATTGTATTTCCTCTTATAGCCATTCTTCAAATTATAAGGTTTGAACTTTGCAACTCTGAGCATTGGTCTGATTTTATTTTGCTTGCTCCAGTCTTTTACACTCCACTCAATTACCCTTGGCAATATACTCTCCTCCTATGTCATTGCACCTTCTATCCTGGTAGTGTATTATAAGCACTTCATTCAAATAATTTTATCACTGTTCCAAAGCTGACACCATCTCAGTCTCTAACAACAGCTCTTAGAAAGAAGGAAGAGTGGGAGAGTGTCAGCAGAGGTAAAGGTTATTGGAAATATGTATCTTCCAAAACATACTACCAATTTACTGATATTTATACCTAGAAACTCATGCTGAGAAGGTGAAGAGGTCAATAAAGATATTATCTATACAAAAAGTATCTGCACTGATCAGAAGTGTACCAAGATAAGAGTGATACCCAAGTAGGGGGAACTCACTGTATTCATAACAGATATGCTCTTCACCATGAATTCAGTTCTTTTATTCAGGATGTAACAGTACATGAGTAATCATCACTATGAACCAGCCCCAACCAGACAGCTGAGGTACCACAGCTTGAAATTGGAATTAAAAGAGGTATTTGCTCTTATATTTCATGTTGGTGGTTAAGGCAATTGGACCATAACATTATACAAGAATATATTTTTGATTAGTTCCCAACCTACAGACAGAGTGATGCATTCTGAGCTACCAGAATCAAGAGAAAATAAGTAATGCCAAACCAGACTAATTATTTTCTTCACCTGAAGAAATCCAAAAGGCAACATCCCAGTTTTAAAAATGATGGGATCATGTATGCTTTCCTCAATCAAAGGAACAGAACTCATTTGCTCTGGAATTATGAACATTCAACCTCTCTCCCCAACCGAGTGAGTACAGAATATTCAACTTGTCCCTGAAATTATGGAAAGAATATGGAACACTGTGCTCAACCAAGGATACAGGATGAGTCCACTCCATGTTTGATATTATGGAGATAGTGGACCTCTTTCCATGAACAATATACCAAACAGATACTCAGCAAATAGAATGGCCATGTCCACCCCAAATGGATAGCTCAGCATCAAATCTGAATCATTACTACAAGTAGGCTCCCATGGAGGCTGTTGCTGCTTCTACTGACATCTGGCAAAATCATCCACTGACCTAGATAGAAGGACCTCCAACTTCACCCTCAACTCCAAGAGTGAAGGAAAACACTTGCACACTCTAGAGGAAAAATCTCTCTCCACCATTCTAGGGACTGGTATCTGGATGTGGTAAGGACTCCCTAGCTCCACTAGCAGAATATGGGAAGGTAATGTACACTGGGGAGTCATGGAAAGCACTGCTCCGGAAACAGTACAATGGGTGAACCAAGTTTCTTAAATGTTTAAAAGCACACCAACCCCAATTTATTCAATCTAATGATCAGCAGGATCCCCTTTAGCTTCACTCATGATAGTCCATGACTGGCAGTCCAGACTAATAATAGTAATACCACCTATTGAGCTCTTAGATAGTCTAATGGAACTTTCACTACTACAATATCTGTTGCAACTGGCAGATCCCAATGAATAAAGAATTAAGTTCTATCACCTCGAAAGGTATTAATACAAAACACAACACCCGAGTTCTAACAGAACATAATGATTAGTGTCCAACTATTTATAGAGGTGAGAAACAACTGTCAAAAGCATTAGTGAGAAGGATTTATTCCTTTCCCTGGCTGTCAAAATTTTCAAAAGAAAGAACCTATCAGTGTATACTTGGACCAATGCAGAGTGATAAGACAGTCTTGTGCACATGTAGTGCAAATAATACTAACCTACAACATTTACAAGATCAGGTCAGCAGAAATAAAAAATACCCATTATGGGAAGGATGATACATGTTATAGGAGGCTAAAGGCTCAAATGCATGTTGAAACAAAGCATGTAATACAACCCTAATATCATAGCTGAGTATTTGAAAAGGCCATTTGAGAAGAACTCCAAATGATTGAAGAAGGCCAGATAGCACTATGGAATCAAATTTTCAGACATTTAAATAATGAAAAGTAGTATATAAAGCTACTCTATGTAAAGCCATAGTAGATGAAACTAGACTTCAGTCAAAAATCTTGCTCAAAAAATGAGATATGGTGAGCATGTTTGAAAGAAGTGGGTTCAATATCCTCATGAGAAACCAGTGCTTATAAGTGTAATATTTTTGTTGATAAATGGTCATTGCGAGTCTATGGACAGACACGTACAAAGCAACTTTAAATGCTAAACTCTTGTGCTGTACAAAAGACTGCATAACTTCCATATGTGAAGTTTGAGCTTCTGAAAGTTCAGGTGTAGAATGTTGGATCATGGTTGTCTAAACAGAGATAACCAAAAAGGAAGAAGCAGAGGTGCATATAAAGCATCCAAAAGGTACTGTAGAAGAAAAAGCCATGGTTGGGCTGGTCAATTTGAGGCTAACAACAACTTTCAAGTAAACCATCAAATCATATCCAGAACTCTGGGTAATAGATGAATTGGGGGAAGACAAAGGTGCAATCCCATTCAGTATTGACTGAATGCATCTATTGCCAAAGTATTTGGATAAGGTAGCAGGGACCAAAAAACACCTATAGCTGAGTTTCAATAAGTGGTAAATGTGTCACTCATCAGTTAGTAATTGAGAACAAATTCATCAGAAAACCTCAGAATGAAAGAAATTGATTGGGTCGAGGCAAATGATCTGCTATGAAACTCATCACCTCTGGAATATGGCAAGCCATGAATCTAATATGATGGAAGACAGCCCAGGAGAGAAATATCCAAAGCTTGAAAATGAAGGTCTCAAGAAAGCATGGGCCCATGATGAGAAATTTAAGAGACCACTGTAGAATTGATAGAATTAATAATGACAATATTCCTCTGCAACAGATCCAGATCTCAACCATTGCTTGTTTGATAGCAAAAAGTACTAAATTATAATTCCTGATCCACTGGTCATTCAGTGACCACTGAAAGGACTGTGTATGTGCTCGTCAAAAGTAAATCAGTGATTTGAGGGTTGCTTACGTCCCTTAGAAAGATAGAACTATCCAAGTTAGTGAAAATCTGACTGTCTTGTTCCATATCCTGGAGGGGGCTGGCTGAACCTGGCTTAAAACATATTGAAAAAGACACCCAGATAGATAATATTTTAAGACAGCAGAAAATGTATTTCTCGGCTTTGAAAAGAAAGCCAATCTTACTGGTTTCTGAAAGGAAAATTTAAGCGGGTTTTTCTGCCAACTGGTGAAATGGTGCCAGAAGTAACCAGTTGTCCAGACAATGGCATGTGCACAGGCCCAAAATATGAAGGTAACAAGAAAAACTACTACAGTTCTGCAGAAGACATATGGAGCACAAGCTAGGTCAAAGGGTAAATCCATAAACTGCCAAACCTGACTCCTGTGCACAAAACATAGATAATGGCAGGATTACTTTGTTATGAGAATGTGGAGAAATGTATCAGCAACATTGAACTTGAACATCAAGAGACATGGTGAAGAATGCCAATGCAGGCTGAGAAACAACTCTATTGTGAACCTGGAATGATCTAAGAATTGATTGAGAAAAAAAGAACAATGATCAGCTGCCAATTTTCCTATTTGCTTGGACACAACAATTAAACAGGAACAAAATCACAAAAGAATGGGATAAATTCTCACTATGACCCTATTAACCAATAACTCTCCAAGAGCCTTGGAATAAAGATTCACACTACAATGACCTGTTGAGGGAAAGAGAATACCACAAGTTGGGAGGATAATGCAGTGAAAGAAGTTAACAGAAAAATCATCCCTGATGCCAGAACCTGAGTATCCATGGTTCTGTTGTGAAGAAATTCCAGGTGCCTTTCAGTTGTTGTAATCTCACTCCCACAGACCCCACCAACCTAGAGTAGTCACAAACACCATTGGCAACAGTCTGCCCAAGTAGAAAAGACTTGAAACTAAGAATGGAGTCTATAGAGAGAGGAACAGAAGCCAGGTCAGAATACATAAAGAGTGGTTGTACCATGACTTCCAGCAGGAGCCAAAGAAAGTGTAGAGGCCAACAACAAGAAGGAAAAAAGCAAATGGGCATAATTCTAATGGCTCTGGGATGCCTGGAAGCATCAAAAGTGAAAAAAAGAAGCCTCATGTAACTAACAGAGGACTACAGTGGATAGACAAACTCCCTTCAACAGGGTATCTTCAAGTCAATACATCCTATCAACATAGAGGCTAGGAAACCAAAGAAAAGAGTAGAAGCTGATAATCTTACAAAAGGTATAAGTTAGTAAAAGACCCAATTCATCCTCAAATTGGTGTGTTGGCCACTGATATCCCTGGGGAGGAGAGAGTAAAATATCTTGGAACAAGAGTGAGGAACAAACAAATCTGAGAAACTATGACCTTTTTAAAGTGATAACATGGTCCAGTCTGGAACTCCACATATCCAAAAGAGGATTTGGTCTGTGGAATTGAAATATATATTGAAAAAGTGGTGGTAAGTCAAAGCATGCTATTCAGACAAACAAATAGTAATACAGCAGCAAATCTCCCAGTATAAATAGCAATATCAGATGAAAGAGAAATATTGAGCACTCACTCTTTGACCTTTCAGCCATCAAGGAAGAAATAGAATCAAAGGCAACTGGAGAAAGCTGCCAAACTTCACAAATCTGAAGAAATAACACAAGAAATGGTTGATCCAAAAACTGGCCTAGTAAACAAGACATCCGAAAAAGTCTTTTCCAAACTATCCTGGATCCTTTAAAAAAAAAAAAAAAAAAGCTTCAGGACCACCTGGACCAAATAAATGTATATCTCACAACAAATAAGATCATGGACAGCATTAACTAAGTGGCCCTCTCTGGAAAGACTGGAGAGATGTTAGACAGCATAGGTGTGACACAGGATGGCTGAATAACTTTTGAGCCAGAACAATAACCCATGAATTCATGGTTAAAAACAGCATTTTACAATTTTTTCTAATAATAATTATTGAATATGACATACAAAAACCACCAGGCAAGATGAAAATTGCAACCAAATTCAATAATTATTGCAAAACTTGTTGAACTGCTTTGTTGAGAAAACACGATAAAATTATCTGAATGAAGTGCTTATATACAAAACCAGGATAGAGAGTACATCAATTGAGGTGGAGAGTATAGTACCACGGGCAACCGAGTGAAGTATAAAAGACTAGAAAATGAGAAAAAATCAGACCAATATTTAAATGGGCAAAGTTGAAACCCAGAAGTTCAAGGACTACCTGTAAGCATATAAATGGTAATTATATTTTGGGAAATTAGATGTTGACCAGTTGATTTAAAAATGATAGAAATTTTGTACATGTTTAAAAAGAGTTTACAAGGTAATGAAAAAATAAATTTTATAGAACACAAATCACAAGGAAGCATATATATTAACAAAACAACTGTTTATAAGTTACATATCAAGTTTTATGTAAGTTGGAGTTGTACTATAACAGTTTGACATTTTAGCATTAATTTTGATGAAACAGTGGAAAAATTCAAATGGATAAATAAAACCCTGTAAATTAGTACAATAAAATTTCAAAAGTAACTACCACAAAACAAATACTTTTCAAATTAGAATTATACACAGCAAACAGTATATTTAATTATAATTAATCTTTCATCCATTTAAGTTTCAAAATATGATATACATAACCAAAATGACTTGTGCACAGATCATCTGCTAGGACAAACAAAAATATAACATTAACTACTAAAATATTATACACATTTAAGTAAATACCAACCTTAAAATATCCAGCTTCTGCTACAAATAGAATTTCAAATTCTT